>NW_024830247.1:0-1412 GCF_019175285.1 Sceloporus undulatus
TTCGGCACTAGGACCTGGTTGAACCTCCTCCTCTGGGGCTGGAGGATCACAGCTGGGACCTGGCAGGGCAGGAACAGCACCTGGCGTTGCCTCAATCAGCCCTTGCTCTGGAGGAGGCTCATCCTCCTCCTCCTCATCCTCCGAGAGCTGATCTTGGCTGGCCATGACACTTGGAAGACTACCATTAAATACCAGGTGCTGTAGGCTATATTAACAATAATAATAAGTTTTATTTCTATTTTCCCGCCTCTCCCGACAGATCAAAGTGGGATTACAACAGTATTTCAATGATAGAATATCTCAAATTACAATTTAAAAACAATGTAATATCAAAATATAACAATACAATATTAAAATCACATTGCATCCTGCGGTAAGGTTATCTTGCATTTTCATGAGGTGAGGTTTTCTTCAGGTCTGTATAGAAGATTAGGGGGGTATGCTTGCCAGAAGAGGTAAGTTTTTAGTGCCTTCTTAAAGGCATCTAAGGTTGTAATGAGTCTGATCTCTTCTGGAAGCTTGTCCCAAAGCATGGGAGTCAGAGCTGTATATGCTCTTTGGGAAGTAGTTACTAGTCTGACTTTTATATGTTCTAGTAGATTCTTCCCAGTTGTTCTGAGAGTGTGGGGCGGATTATACAGGGAGAAGCGTTCCCTCAAGTAACTCGGGCCCAAGCCATGTAGGGCTTTAAAGGTAATGACCAACACTTTGTACTGCACCCGGAAGCTAATTGGCAGTCAATTTAAAGATTTTAATACAGGTGTTATATGGTCTGACCTGGAAGTTCCAGTGACCAATCTGGCTGCTGCATTTTGTGGGTTTTTCGGGCTATGTGGCCTGAAGGAACTGGCAAAACCACCTCTGAGGGTCCCCTGCCTAAGAAAACCCTATGAAAAAAATCACAGAGTTGTCATACATTGACAGGAGACTTGAAGGCTCATACATGTATGCAGACACATTATAAAATGTGTGTGGTTTGGGGAAATCAGTTTTTTAAAATCGTGGCCTCCTTCCCGCACTGTCACAATATTAGAACTTGCAGTCACTCAATGAAATTAGATTTTAAAAACTTTACAAAGGCTCTAATCAACAGGCTTCAGCCTGGCAAAACAGTAATGACAATGTGAAGTTGAAAGCTTTCATGGCTGGTATCCATAGGGTTGTGTGTGTGTGTGTGTTTCGGGCTATGTGGCCATGTTCTAGATGAGTTTGTTCCTGATATTTCACCAGCATCTGTGGCTGGCATCTTCAGAGAATACTGGCATGGAGGAGAGTTGGGTGTGTATATACACACACACACACACTGTGTGACCCTGAGTAGGGTGGAGTGATTTCCATGTTGATCTGTGTATTGTTCTGTTGTTGATGGCAAGGCCTCAGGGAGGCTATGCAAAGAGGATTAGTGTCTGTTT
>NW_024830248.1:0-1412 GCF_019175285.1 Sceloporus undulatus
GGGGGGGGGTCCCGCGTATAGCAAGGACGCACTGTATATTTTTAAATATGTTCATTTTTTAAAAATCATTTAATATTTTAATTTGATTCATTGTTTAACAGTTTTAAAACCTTTGTACTGTACAGGTTGAGTCTCCCTTATCCTAATGCTTTGGACCAGGAGTGTTTTGGATTTCAGATATTGTTGGATTCTGGAATACTTGCATTCGCATATATGTAAATAATGAGATATCTTGGAGATGTGATCCAAGTCTACACATAAAATTGATTTATGTGAAGTTGAAGACTTTCCTGGCCAGCATCCATAGTTTTTTGTGGGTTTTTCGGGCTATGTGGCCATGTTCTAGAAGAGTTTCTTCCTGACGTTTCGCCAGTATCTGTGATTGGCATCTTCAGAAAGTCTTCTAGAACATATCACATAGCCCGAAAAACCCACAAAAAACTATAAATTGATTTATGTTTCATATACATCCTATAGACGTAGCCTAGAGGTCCTCTGATACAGTATTACAAATAAATTTGTGTATGAAACAAAGTTTGTTTACACTGACCCATTAGAAAGCAAAAATGCCACTATCTTAGCCATACATGAAAAGGTTTGGGTTTTTGGAATATTTAAGAATTCCAGATACGGTAAACTCAACCTGTATATTGTTTTAGCTGTTTTGCTTTAATATATTGCAAACCATTGGAGTCCCATATTAGGAAAAGGTGGGATATTAAATAAAATAAAATAAATAAATAACTTCCACTTGGTCTCCCTATCCCCCACATTTTGCCATTTGCATATTGTGATTGTGATGACATTGGTGATGTTTCTGCTGAGGCGCATTCATAAAGCTTTCAGTGATGCATCAATCTTAGTAGAAAGCAAGGGGAAGGAGGAAGGGAGCTTTCATGGGAGACACTTGGCATTTCTTGGGGGCCCTTTTCTGTTAAAGGAGGAGGAGATTCAGCACAAAATAAGAGAAGAGAAGATACTGTGTACATATGTGTTAGATACACACACACAAAAAGGGGAGGGGGAGAGACATGCCACCCAAACCAACCAACCATTTCCTCATCAGAACTTCAAAACTTCATGTAGCCAAGTGAACTTTCTATATATTTCATTTATTTGTCTTAAATCAAGGATATTGAGATGTAATAAGAATAGCCTAAACTTGGAATGTGATGTTCTTTAATGTTCCTCCACTACTCAGGAGATGGAGGCAAAATGATGCAATCAATGTGGAATAATCCTTCTCAGATACGCAGAACAAAAGGCAAAGCTGGCAGTTCAGTTCTAGAATGAACAGTTGTAGATTCCCAAGGAGATGGGAGCAAAGGGATCCAGCAGCTGAGGTGAGTTGCCAAACTCTATCTTTTAGATCTCCTGGCTCTCCAAATAACCTCTGTCTAGAAAAATGATGA
>NW_024830249.1:0-1412 GCF_019175285.1 Sceloporus undulatus
TACTGACCGCTTGCTTCAAAAGCCACACGAGCCACGTAACGTCCTGCGGGCCACTGCCTCTCTTGAGCTGCTGCTGTAGTTGTTGTTTTGTTCCCTCAAGCCATTTCCACCTCCTGGCAACCCTGATTTTGCTATTCCTCAGGACTGGGAGCCAAATTTTGTTCACTTTAAAGGTTTCTTCTTTCCAGTTGAAATTATCCAGATGTTTGTGGATTTCAATGGCTTCCTTGTGCCATATCCCTGTGCCAAACACTGAAGTTCTGGACCATGCCAACCACTCCATGTCAGGATGCACAGGGAAGCCATTGAAATCCACAAACAAAATAAGGACTCAGCAAATGCAAATGGGAAACCACTCAGAGTCAGGGGCTTTCCCAGCAGATAATGATCCCCAATTAGCAGACACTAATCCTCTTTTGCATTAGCCTCCCAGCCTGAGGCCAGCCATCAGCACAGAACAAGACACATGCAAATCCCTCCTGCATTCCCAGGCTCACACAGTATATATACACCCAACCTTTTCCAGGCAAAGCATCCTCTGAAGATGCCAGCCACAGATGCTGCTGGCGAAACGTCAGGAAGAAACTCTTCTGGAACATGGCCACAGAGCCCAAAAAACTCACAAAAAACCTATGGATGCTGGCCATGAAAGCCTTCGACTTTACACAAGATAATCATAATTGACCTTCCAGCCATTTTTGATGCCAGCGTCCAAGAACCACGGAAGTCCCAGGAGATCCAGAGGTGCCAAGATCTGTCCAGCCCAGGCCCTGACACTCTGGCGTTTGTGACCCAGTTTGGCCGTTTCACCCAGGAAGACATCATGGCTCTTGAGAAAGTGGAGGAGGCCTTTGACCCGGAGGCCACAAAGTACATGGTCGTCTTATTCATCCACAAGGAAGACATACCTGCGATGCAGCAGCAAAAAAGGCCAATGTGATGCTAGGCAGCATCATTAGAAATATAGGGTCTAAATCAAGGGGAGTAATGGTGCCACTGTATTCTGCTCTGGTCAGGCCCCACCTGGAATATTGTGTCCAGTTCTGGGCGCCACAATTCAAAAAGGACATTGAGAAACTGGAGCCATGTGTCCAAAGGAGGGCGACTAAAATGGTGAAGCACCTGGTGTGGAAATTCCTTGTTGAAATAAAAAAGCTATAGAAAGATGGAGTGACCTTTGTCAGCCAGAGAGATGGTTTTTGAAATAAAGGCTTGGAGTTTAGGGAAAACTAGAGCAAAGGGATAACTAGTGCATCTTGACCTGAATGGAAGCTGGCACCACTAAGAAAGACATAACATAAACTACTGAGATAAGGACATTCAGAAGCAAGGTTAGGAGGAAGGCTAAAGGAGGGGGTAAGGAGTGATGATGCAGTTTTAATGTATGCATGTATTTCTGTTCTGATTGTAAG
>NW_024830250.1:0-1412 GCF_019175285.1 Sceloporus undulatus
CTCAGCTGGGACTGATCCCGTTCTCCTGGAGTTTGTTAAAGAGCGGAAAGGAGAAGCCAGGGATAGTCAGACACCCTTTTTAGACCCCAGGAAAGCTGGTTCCAGTGGAAATACTGGGCTGATCCCAGGGTCAGGAATAGGAAAGAGAAGGGGCTTCAGGATGCTTAGCCTTCTCTGTCAGAGAGAGAGCTCTCGAACCAGAGTCTAGGACCCTAACAAGGATCCTATTCTAGTCTATTCTGGAACCATAGCAAACTCCATAGAGACCTCCTGAAACAAGTGGCAGCCCTTTGCCCATACTTTCCCATAGAGAATGATTGGAGTATATTTATCCATAGAGCATAATAGGAGAATACATACCCATAGGGAATCACTGGGGAATGCCTGCTGCAGGGAATTGAATCAAATGATTGACACATGCCTTTTGAAATGGTGCAATGTGTCAAAAAAGAAGCGATTACAAGGGGAGAATAGATCCAAATTGCTTTAAACTTAATTGCAAATGAGCCCTAGATCTGTCTCTCTAAGTGCGCTTCCAACGCATGGCTGAGCCACTGTTGAGCCCATCATCCACAGAGGCGCCTTCTCCTCCCTTTTGCTCTCAGAGGAACGATTGCAAAGCCCATTATTGTCAAAGGCGCTCACAAAAACTCTTTAGACGCAGAGGCAGCCTAGAACATTAAACAGAGGCCTGGATAACATCTGCTCTCCTTCAGCTCAGGAAAACAAAGAACAAGCTAATATACATTGAAAATATACTAAATCTCAGCTTCTTTTATTAGCTGCCTACTGCAGAGTTAAAAAGCATGCTTAGCTTCCTCGTCGCCCAGAGACTCCTCTCCTTGAGACATCCTTCCAGGTCAGCGTGAGACCTTGCCTCGGCCCCAGCCTCCCTCCTCCTCCTCCTCGACTTCCTCTCCCGCTCCGGCCCCAGAAGCCCCCTTTGCCCAGAGCCCTTTTCAGCGCCCCCAGCCACACCCTCCCTGCCCTCACAGCCTCACTTCCAGGGGGGCTCTAGGGCCCAGGAGAGAATTTGGGGCTATACTCCCGTCCTATTGGTGTAAGATTTGCATGGTCCCGCCCTCATTGCTCTGATCCAAGGGTCGCTGCTTCTTCCCGGAGCGTCAGCCTTGAGGGAAGAAACAGCGCCACCGCCTGGCCATGCCGCTGGAATTACAAGACCGGCTGAAGAAATGACATTTTCTCCTCTCTCCCCATTGTTCCAAATTTACATGGCCCCGCCCTTGGCCCCTCCCACCCCTCTCTGTCCTCTCCCCGCCTTCCATTGGGTCTCTGTCTCTATGGGCAAATCTTCTCCAATGATTCCCTATGGGCATATCTTCTCCAATGATTCCCTATAGGCAAATCTTCTCCAATGATTCCCTATGGGCAAATCTTCTCCAATGATTCCC
>NW_024830251.1:0-1412 GCF_019175285.1 Sceloporus undulatus
TAGAAAAGGCCTTTATGATTTTATTTGTACGTTTTTTTCTGTCCATAGTCTGTTTATGTTTTTAAGTTACGTTTTGTTAAGTTTACTTTTTAATTGCTACTAGTATAGATAATTGCTTTGGGTTATAAATTTGGCTGGGGATTATGGGTCTTGGTATAGGTTAGTTAGATGGGGGGCTGGGATTTGTTGCAGCTGGCTAGAATAGCAATGATAGCATTCGGAATTTGTGCGATTTTGGCTGAAAAAATTTGGGGACTGGTAGTAACAGAAAGGGAGCTAGCTTCTTCGAATATCTGGGGCAGGGAGAGATTGTGCGTGTGAGAAGAATGGCTAAGGACCTTATCACACTGAGGTTATTGGAGCTAAGATCAGGGGTAAGTGCAAATTTAGTGACCTGAATTGATGTTATAACATTGCTGTTTTAGTACACCTGGTTCCTGTTCCGTTGTCCCTCCGAATCAAGGTGGAATCGAATCCAAGGAAGTCATGTGATGCAGATTCAGGCAAAGCAGAGTGAGTGCAAATTGTATTTCCACACCTTTACATACCATGGGCATTCAACGATTCGAATTGGGACCCTTGCACATGCTCAGTGGGGCTGTGGACGCATACTGAACCTTTGTACTTCCGGGGTGAAGAAGAGAGCCTGGCTCCACTTTCACGGGCATGACAGCTTCCCATTTCTTCCTCCCTTCTATTTTCCCATCCCTGGCAGCCAAATTCAAAGGGTCCTCCATGTCAGAGCCCCTTCCATTTCATCCACATTTATATCTATCCTCTTGTCATTCCCCTCATCTATTTCAGCAACATATATCTATATCTATCCTCTTGTCACATCATCCCCTGCATCCTCCTATACCCCGATCTGCTCCCTTCCTTCACCCTGACACCTAACCCATCATCTCCTGACTGGTCCTGCATCCCCATCTCGCCCCCGCTGCCACCTATCCCATCACCCCCTGGCGCCAGCGACCTATCCCATCACCCCCTGACTGCCTCTGCCTCCCGATCCTGGACCCAGCGACTTATCCCATCATCCCCAATTGCCTCTGCCTCTCGATCCTGGACCCAGCGACCTATCCCATCATCCCCTGACTGCCTCTGCCTCCCGATCCTGGCCCCAGCGACCTATCCCATCATCCCCTGACTGATCTTTATGTATATATGTGTGTGTGTGTGTGTGTGTGTATGAAATAGATGAGGAGATTGACAAGAGGATAGCTGTAGATATATGTAGCTGAAATGTGTGTGTGTGAGAGAGAGAGGGAGGGAGGGAGGGAGGGAGGGAGCGTTGTCTGGCCAGGCCCCTTTGGAGAAGTTGCAGTGGGGACAGAGAGGGAAGCAGAGAGAGCGCTCCAATGGAGTGATGATCGCTCCCAGCCCTGAAGGCGGAAAGGGCCACCGGAAGCAAA
>NW_024830252.1:0-1411 GCF_019175285.1 Sceloporus undulatus
GGTGTCAGAATGCTATAATTGTGTAGTGTGGAAGAGCCCTTTGTTGTTTGGCATATATAGTTCTGTCTGCTATCTGAGGGGAACAAAGAAGTCCCAGAAAAGTGGTCCAGAGGCTGCTGCCACATCCTGAGCATCTGCTGCCATGGGCAATCATTCTGCCTAATGATAGGGCCAGCTCTGATTTTTATTCTCATATTCTCATATCCTAATTCCAAACATCTCTACAACAGAATGTGTGGCTTGGTCCCTAGTCTGTCTGGATCCCAAAGCAGTGTTAACAGAGAGAGCTGCTCATCCTGCACTCTCAAGTCTTACACAATTAATGCATTTCAATGTTTCCTCCAAGAGACACAGTGTATCCCTATTATCATTTTTTTTTAAATGCCATATGGTTCTTCATGGTAATATTCCATTTTAGGTCTTGTTTTCAACTCTTTATTCTAGAATAAATTATCTTTGGTATTTCAAATCTAATGCATAATAATAATAAAGCGCAGCTACTAATTGTTATGGAGGAGTATTGCACAGGCATCCAAAGTCGCAGCAGGACACAATGTAGTTATGAGCTTTATATCATCAAATTAAAGAATCCTACTCACTTATTTCGGACACGTAATATATCTAATTCTTTGGCTTTCCAGATAATTAGTAGGTGACTTTATAGTAAAACCCTGTATCTTGTGCCTTGTATCTTGTGCCTGTAGTCTACATGGAATTTGATGTATGTACACACATTGTATGCACACAAATTGTCCACTTTCGGTGCCTGAAATTCACTAGCTGTACTCTGTGTGTATGTTTGTTTGCTGCTTATTTTACGGCTGTGCACACTAAACATCAGCAATTTCTTGAACTTCATCTTACTTCTTTGAGGAGTCTAGTTGGAGCAATTGTCAGCTTCCCACTACGTCTGCTTATTAAGAAAGTTCTGTTGTTGTTGTTGTTGTTTTATTCATTTATACCTCACCTTTCTCCTGATCGTGGGACTCAAAGTATCTAACAAATACAAATTAAAAACAATACAAAACATTAAAAGTATAAATAATTTTTTTAAAGCAATTAAACAATTCATAGAGTTAAACCATTAAAAATATTTTTAAAATATTGAAAGACTGTATACCAGGGGTCAGCAACCTCCGGCCCGCGGGCGCCTTTCCGCCGGCCCCCGGTCCCTCCTGCCGCCGAAATCGCTGCCGATTTCGGCCACTCCGGACGCCATTTTGAAGGGCAAAATGGTGGCACCCATTAGGAGGCCCACTGCGGCCTCCGGAGCCCTGAAACATGGCTCCAGGAGCCACACCGGGCCTCTGGGAGGCCCGCTGCGGCAGCCAGAGCCCTGAAACGGGGCTCCAGCAGTCGCAGCAGGCCTTCCAATGGGCGCCGCCCACCTCCCTCCTGGCTCTGCCCACCT
>NW_024830253.1:0-1411 GCF_019175285.1 Sceloporus undulatus
TTCTGGGTTCTCTTCTCTGGAGCAGCAGAAAACAAGCTAGCTGCCTTCTCAGTATGACATCCCTTCAAATATTTAAACAGGGCTATCATATCACCTCTTAACTTTCTTTTCTCCAGGCTAAACATCCCCAGCTCCCTAAGTCTCTCCATTGTGGTGGCCCTCCTCTGGACATACTCCAAGTATGTGAATGTTGATCCTGTCCTCTGGGGTATTAGCTACTCCTCCTAGTTTGGCGTCATCTGCACATTTGATAAACATGCCCTCTATTAAAGCAAGGCTGCACAAGTTGTGTCCCACCAAAGGATCAAAAGCGAAGGACTTGACAGAACGGAAATAGAGAGTAATCATATTAATTCCCCAATAACCAAACAAGAGGTAGAAAGAGTAATACAAGATTTGAAAGGATTTAAATCTCCTGGCCCAGATGGATTCACATCCATATTTTATAAAACCTTTAAAAATGAACTGAGTGAGCATTTAACTAAAAATTACAATGAAATATTCGATAATAAAATAATCCCAGAAACATGGAAACTATCTGAAAATATATCAATACTTAAACCCAATAAAGATCCAGCCAATTCCGAATCTTATCATCTGATCACATTAAGCAATCAAGATTATAAAATTATTATGAAAATCCTAGCCAATAGATTAAAAGGAATATTTACCTACTTTAATTAAAGAAGAACAATATGGATTTGTGGAAGGCAGATATGTTTATGAAGCGATAAGGAATATATTTAATATACTACATCATGCCAAACAATACAAAAATAAATTAGCTTTGATGAAACTAGACGTTTACAAAGCATTCGATTCAATAAATCATGAATATCTATATAAAATTTTGGATTAGGGGAAAGGTTTAGTGAAACCATCAAAGAAATATATAATGATACAGAAGCACAAATCATTATAAATGGAGACAAATCAAGGAAATCTAAAATGAAAAGTGGAGTAAGTCAAGGTTGCCCTCTTTCCCCTTTATTACTTATATCAGCAATGGAAGCGTTTGCAAATATGATTCAGGATCAGAAGAGATAAAGGGACATGAAATAGACAAAGAAGGGATGAAGTTGGATTCATTTGCAGATGATGATCCTCTGAAAATGACACAGAAACTGAATGAAGCTGCAATCAAGTCATTGGAAGTATTTCAGACCTTTGAAAACATTTCTGGGCTTAAATTTAATCTGGATAAATCAGAGATAATGTTTATGAATACGAATTGGCCGGAAGAAAAAGAAACCCAAATTGTGTCAGGATTGAAATTGGGGATTAAAAATGTGAAATGTTTAGGTGTGAATTTACCAATTAAGTTCGATAATATTGTACAAGGTAATTATAATCAATTATGGGGTGATTAATAATCAGATTTCTAAATGGACAAGAAAAAATGGGAAAATGT
>NW_024830254.1:0-1411 GCF_019175285.1 Sceloporus undulatus
GGAGTCCTGATACATCACTTAATTTTCCCTCTTCTCTGCTGCTCATAGTTTTTGTCATAATTAATGTTTTATTCTTATTGATTTTTAACCCAGATACTTTTTCAAATTTTTCAAGTTCCTCTAATAGCAGAGAGATATCCTCTATTGGATTGCTCAAGTGACACGAAATGCACAGATTAACATGGAATTCCTCCAGACCCTGGGTCACACAGTGTGTATATGCCAGCCACAGATGCTGGCCAAACATCAGGAATAAACTCTTCTAGAACATGGCCACATAGCCCAAAAAACCCACAAAAAACTATAATGCTTAATGCACATCACAAATACACGTGTCCAATGCCAACACATATCACAAATTTAACTGGATATAACTTGGTATATTTGTTTAACTAAGATATGCCTGCATGGAGCCAGTGTGGTGTAGTGGTTTGGACATTGGATTACAGTTCTGGAGAACTAGGTTCAAATCTCCACTCAGCCATGAAAATCCACTGGCTGGCCTTGTGCAAGTCACTCAGCCTCAGAGGAAGGTAAACCAGCAAACCTTCTCTGAACCTAATCTTGCCCAGAAAACTCCATGACAGGTCACTTTAGGGCTGTCTCAAGTTGGAAATGACTTAAAGGCATGCAATAACAGTGTACTGTCAGTGTCTCTTCGTAACAGTGCTAAATATCATTGCTGGCTTTCATTTCATTTCAAACTGGCTGATCATTTGTAATAGTGTGTTTTCAAATTTGTAGTACATTATTATTTTATTTCTTTTTATGATTATCACTTTATATGTTTGAACAGAAAAGTGGGACATGAATGCATTAATACATATTCTTCTTTTCTTCTTTTTTTAACAAAAAATACCTTCTACTATTCTACATGACTTTACAATGAGTTGCCACTTTGCTTTTTTATTTTGTAATTCTTTTTCCTGCAAAGAACCTTTGCAGTAGAAAACCTCTTTGAAAATCACCCCTCTTTCTTTCAAGTTTCTTTTCTCTGCTCCCTACCAACTGTACCTTTATTATTATTAAGTTTTCCCCCCAGTTTATCAAAGACCAAAGTGATTTTTTTTTAAATCCATAAAAAGGCGAATTATTCATCAAAGGCTTTTGTTCACCTACCTTTTTTGGAGTCCTCCAAACTTCCTTTTAACCCTCCTTTGCCTTCCTGAAGAATTTCATCAGATATCCGTGACTAAAGGGCTCTGTTCAAAAACCTTTCCTTGGCATACATTTTATTTTATTTTTCCTTTTGCACTTCAAAACGCCCTCATTTGCAATATTACTATTAACCCCTCAGCCCCATCAATGCACATAGCATACAAAGGGAAAACCTGTTAATTATTTTGATAAAGATATGCTAGACTTCCCCAACTTGGCACCCTCCAGGAGTGCTGTACTACAGGTCCCATTG
>NW_024830255.1:0-1411 GCF_019175285.1 Sceloporus undulatus
CATAAATTAAAGATGGGACCACTGATATTAGAACAGGAGCAGATTTGCATCTGCTTCCCCTTGAACATTTTATCAGTAACTCTTTGTAGGACCTTGGTATTCCAACTCTAATGTAACTGCCATACACATTAGCTGATCAGCAAAATATTGTACATCCTCTGTTATAAGTTATAAGTGCATCTGGAGATGAACCTGAACAATCTTGAGTGGTATTTTTCGTGGATTAAGAAATGTAGTTCTCTGGATCCAGTTTCTGAATTTTATAGGGAGTAGAAGTATTTTACTGTATTAAACAGGACTGCTTAATAATAATAATAATAATAATAATAATAATAACAACAATAATATCCTCTAAATGGTTTTCAAGAATGGGAAGGCCTTTGTGGAGTGTGGTCTTGCATTTTAAGAAACAAGCTATGCCTCTTAATCAGTTTTCAAATTCATTTTCTCTAGGATATGTATCAGAGAATGTTTACTTTATGAAGTGTGCCTTGAAATCATTTCTGACTTATGGTGAGTCTAAGGCAAACCTATCATAGAATTTTCTGGGGCTGAGAGTGTGTGACTTACCCAAGGTCATCCATTGGGTTTCCATTGCCAACTGCAAAATTAATCTTGATCTCCAGAGTCATAGTCCAGTACTCAAACCACTACACCATGCTGGCTCTTACTTAGACTAATGTATTATTTTTTTTCTCCAACTCATGATCAGAAATGTCTGTGGTATGGATAATCTCCACCTTCTAAATAATCATTAAAACCTGATACAAAAAATTGAAACATTTAGGCCCCTTTTCTACATTCTTGGGAAGTGGTTTCAATAAATGTGAACACTTCTGACCTTTACCCATTTACTTGGATGCTGAAAGGTCCCTGCTGCCTCCACGCCGGGACACCGCTGCTGCTGCTGCCGCTGACGCCAGGACTGCACCCCTTTGCCGGGCGGCCTCCTCCCGGGGTTTCGGAGGTGCGCATCTGCGCACCACCCCGGGAGTGCCGCCCACGGACTTGGGGAACATCCCCTTTGGGACCTGGACTCTCCTGGCCTTGGCGCTTGGCGGCCAGTGTGAGCGTGAGGGCCCTTTAAGGACCATCTGGGGGGAAGTTGGGAGGAGCCCCGCCAGGTGAGAGCGGCGGGGATAAAAGCCGGGTAACCGGACCCTCCCGACACGCCCCCTGCTGCCTCCACGCCGGGACACCGCCGCTGCTGCCGCTGCTGCCGCTGACGCCAGGACTGCACCCCTTTGCCGGGCGGCCTCCTCCCGGGGTTTCGGAGGTGCGCATCTGCGCACCGCCCCGGAAGTGCCGCCCACGGACTTGGGGAACATCGCAGTTGCGGAGCTGCGCAGCTGCGCAGCTCCCATCAGCGCGTGGGAGGCTTGGGTTAGCCTGGGGAGCATGAGGATGCCTG
>NW_024830256.1:0-1411 GCF_019175285.1 Sceloporus undulatus
GTGCATGCAGAGGAAGAAGGTTCCAGGAATGAGGGGCAGCAAGAGAGAAGGGACGGATCCGGGATGGGGCAGAGAAGATCCTGGGTTGGGAGAGGAGACTTTGGCTACCAGAGCAGAGAGTGCGAGTAGGGATATAGGGAGAGAGAAGATCGGTTAAATAAAGAGGGGCCAGCCCATGCAGGGCTTTAAAAGTGAGTAGCAGAAGTTTGTACCTGATGCGGAAAGGAGATCCCTTCAAAGAAAGCCCTTAGTTCTGTCATTCTGACTTAGGATGAGAACAGGACTGTTTCATGTTCCCTTTCTTGATCCTGCAGCATCTGTTTACAATAATTTTTGAAAATTTTTAAAAATATTATTTTCAATACCATAAAACAACATAAAAGACAGCTACATCAGGACATAACACAAGCGAAATATTTTTTAAAGTGGCCATTGTACCTTGTACCCTTGTGCAAAGGGATCTTGTAGCACCTTTGAGACTAACTGAAAGAAAGAAGCTGGTAGCATGAGCTTTTGTAGATTTCCATCTACTTTCTCAGATGTATGGGGTGGAATGGAGGTCCAGGGACAGACAGACTTATATAAACAGGCTGTTTGTGAGAATGCAACAGCCTCAGTATAAGTCAGCTTCTTATATACATAATTCACAGGCCATCTGTTACCTTCTGTCCTCTATGACATCTATGGCAAGATAGGAACCTGCTGTAAACTGTTTTACTGCTGGTGATCTTAACCCATCTAGGAGCCAATGTGCACTTTAGCATGTAGAAGCCATTCACGCTTGGACTTCAGATAGCTCACCTCATAGGTAGCATGAGCCAAGGCAGAAATAAATTTTGATGAGTCCCAAAAAATGGAAACCAAACTCTGCCAAGAACTAATTCTTCACCAGCCTTGCAGGCATTTTCACTGGCCAGAATGGGGAATGATATAACTTGAGGATCAGCTATTTTGTATTTGATCCAAACCCAGAGATGAGCGAGTCAAAGGGGTTGGAAGTAATGGAATCTTTGGGTGAGAACGACCATGCTGTTTTAGGATTTGTTATACATAGGAAAGGGGAAGCCAGACTTGGACAGACTTGGCACTGTGGCTTTTAAATGATGTTATACTGTTCCATGTGCAAATTTGTTATTGCTTTTAAACTTTTATTGTAAATGTATTTAATTTGTTATTTCTGGATACTGCCTTGGGTCCCACTTTGGGAGAAAGGCAGCATATAAACTAAATAGAACTGCTAGTACTGGTTTGTTGATATAGATCAGGGGTAGGCAACCGTTTTGAGCCGGGGGCCGGGTTGCTATCCCTCAGCCAAAAAATAAATAAATTAATAATTTAAAAAAAATTTAAATGAATAAATAAACCGGGACAAATGTAGGACAACATTTTCAAATGGTGGACACTTTTTTAA
>NW_024830257.1:0-1411 GCF_019175285.1 Sceloporus undulatus
AAGAGTGCAATACAAATAGCAGAGAGCAAGGAAAGAAGACACAAAGAGTGAAACAGAGAAAGGAAAATATGCATTACTAACTATGCTAGAGGGTCTTGGGAAACTGTTCGAGAGTTGGGAAGCTGTCCCTTGGCACCCTTTCAACAGAGGCCAAGAGCAGGGATATAAACCTTTTGACTATTTTTTTCCTTGCATGTGCAGAAAATCATTTTGCAATTTTTTTCCTTCTGTTGGAGAAAATAAGTTTTTATGTGCAATTTTATTCCAGTAGTCATATATTCTAAAGTGTATAGGGAAATTTTTCTATACAGAAATGCAAGGGGAGTTGGGTGGGAGATGGGGTGAAAAAATTGTTGTGTAAAAAACACATTTTCCATACTAAAAACTCATCCTACCTCTTTCATGATTTGCAAGATTATTAACAAAAGCAATATTTTATTTTGTTTTCCATCTTTGGGAAAATATTGCAAGCAGCAGATTCTTTTTCTTTTCTTTTCTCCAAGTCATATGCTAATGCTAACACAACAGAAAATGTATACCTTTTAAAAATGCACAGAAATGTCCTTTAGTCAACTGAGAAAATGTGCACAAAATACTGTGGGCCCTGGGTATCCACTGGGGGTTGGCCCCAGGCGCCCCCCCCCCCCCCCATGAATATCAAAACCTGTGGGCACTCACATCCCATTAAATACAGTGGCATAGAAAATTTGGTGTCCCTTATATAAAATTGCAAAATCAAGCTTTGATCTTTGGAATTTAAAATATATGTTTAATATTTTCAAGCACTGGATGCTTGAATTTATGGATAAAGAATCTGTGATATAGAGGAACAGCTATACTCTCTAAAAGCATACCTTCAAAAAAATATTTTGCAAATATGTATGAATTTCTGCAAGAGACAACTCATGCACATACACAAAGACTCACATGTCTGATACAAGACAAGGATGGGGCAAATGAATTTTGGGAAAATTCAATTAAATCGCAGTAGCGATTTTCACATCTCTACCTTCTGCTAATAATTTTAAATGCATTGGAAGGAAGGAAGAGTTGCTGAAGCTAGGCAGTTCCACTGCAGAAAAAATTTCAGAAACAGCAGAAGTTTCCTGTCCCCCCAAATTAGGAAAGATACACCTCTGACAGAAAATTCTGCCAGAATCTGGCCATAAAAGCATGTGGG
Organism: Sceloporus undulatus; assembly: GCF_019175285.1. Classification (NCBI taxonomy): domain Eukaryota; kingdom Metazoa; phylum Chordata; class Lepidosauria; order Squamata; family Phrynosomatidae; genus Sceloporus; species Sceloporus undulatus. The sequence goes on from NW_024830257.1 coordinate 1,181, forward strand.
AAGAAGGAAATAAAGAGACAGAAAACATGGAAATAGAGAGCCCCTGAAGTTGTTTTTTTATATATTTTACAAGTTTCATGACAGTGAGAAAACAAGCATGTTTCCCCCTCCTATTGAAGGAGAATTTATCGTATATACTCAACTATTAGTCAAGAAATTTATGCCCCAAAATTGACCATAAAATTTTAGGTAGACTTATATAAGGGTCAATACATCAGTAGTGCTTAGAAA
>NW_024830258.1:0-409 GCF_019175285.1 Sceloporus undulatus
TCTGGAGCCTCAGGAGAGAAAGAGAAGCCTCTGTTCAACTGAGGCTCCAGAGTCAGAAGGAGGCCAGGCTCCTTGGGCCAAAAGGAAGGAAGTGTGTCTCTTTGTGTGTCTTTTCTGAGAGGGTTTTCTTATTCCAAAGCTCTGCTCCTTCTGGGGAACATAGGTTTCAAAAGGGATTAGAAATGGGGAGGATGGTTTTAATAGAAGCCTTGATATCTTTCCCAAACATCAGGCTTTGTCTTCTAAGAGGAGGCTAGTCCCCCCAAAAAAGGCCAAAAGTGGCTCCTTTCGGAGGTTTTAAGAGTCTCCCCAGTTTCCTTATTAAGAGATTTTCAGGGAAGAAGGAAGGAGGCAGACCAGACCATCTCATATTATTCCCAAATAAACATAGAAACAAACAAGAACAACA
>NW_024830258.1:509-1411 GCF_019175285.1 Sceloporus undulatus
GTCCCTCCCATCATCCCTGGCCCTGATTGGCTGGAATCCCAGTCCCTGCCTCCTGTTCTGGCAGCCATTTTATGCTGCTTGTGACTGTTGGGAATAATGTTCCAGAACCTTCTCTGAGGCTTCAGTTGAACAGAGGCTTCTCTTTCTCTCCTGAGGCTCCAGAGTCAGAAGGAGGCCAGGGTCCTTGGGCCAAAAGGAAGGAAGTGTGTCTCTTTGTGTCTCTTTTCTGAGAGGGTTTTATTATTACAGGTTTCAAAAGGGATTAGAAATGGGAAGGATGGTTTTAATAGAAGCCTTGATATCTTTCCCAAACATTGGGCTTTGGCTTCTAAAAGGAGGCTTGCCCCCAAAAAAGGCCAAAAGTGGCTCCTTTGGGAGGTTTTAAGAGTCTCCCCAATAATAAGTTTCCTTATTAAGAGATTTTCAGGCAAGAAGGAAGGTGCCAAACCAGACCATCTCATATTATTCCCAAATAAACATAGAAACAAACAAGAACAACAAAAATAAGGATTAGACAGAAAAGCAAACTACTCATTTTTTTAAAGGAAAACCATTATTAGGAGGGTAAAAACAAGACTTTGGTGCTTCTGCCCTTTTACAACCAATTAAGGCTGTATCTGGACTGCAGAAATAATCCAGTTCTAAAGTGTGTTAACTCTCCTGGCTCCATCCCATGGAATCCTGGGATTTGTAGTTTGTTGTGGCATGAGAGCTCTCTGGCAGAGAAGGCTAAGTGTCCGAAAGGTAAAAGCCCAGGATTCCATAGCACTGAGTGTTTAAAGCGGTGTCAAAGTATCTTATTTCTATAGTGTGGATGCAGCCTTCTTGGGAAAGGGCTGATGATGGAGAAAATCACTGGGGACCTCTGGAGGTTTCAGCGGATGATTTATTTATTTATTTAT
>NW_024830259.1:0-1411 GCF_019175285.1 Sceloporus undulatus
AAGGTCCAGATCACTACGGATGCCAGCCTCCGCGGTTGGGGAGCCCACTGCGGGATCCACATAGCCCAGGGAAAGTGGGACCAGTGGGAAAAGACACAGAGCATCAACTGGCTCGAACTTCGGGCCATCCGATTGGCTCTACTAGCCTTCAGACACATAATCAAGGACCAAGCAGTCCTGGTCAGAACAGACAACATAACCGCCAAAGCCCATGTCAACCGCCAAGGGGGCACAAGGTCTCGCACGCTCATGGACGAGGCTCAGTCTCTCCTAGCCTGGTCGGAGGACAATCTGGTCTCATTGGAGGCCGAACATCTTCAAGGCCTGCTCAACACCAGGGCAGATTGGCTGAGTCGGACCGACATAGACAACGGAGAGTGGAGTCTTCATCCAGACGTCTTCACAAGCGTCGTGACGGCTCTCGGAAGCCCTATAATGGATCTGTTCGCTTCCCCGGTCAATGCCAAGACACCCAGATTTGTCTCAAGGTTCAGGACAGAGGGGTCAGAGGACTTCGATGCCCTGAATTGCCAATGGCCGTCGGGTCTTCTCTATGCCTTCCCACCGGTTCCTCTGATTTCAAAGCTCCTATCGAAGATTCGGAGGCTCAGAGCGGAGGTCATCCTAATAGCTCCAGCCTGGCCCAGACGCCCGTGGTACTCGGAGATCCTCAGCCTGTCGACACAGAGTTTGCCATTGCCCCTGAGATCGGATTTGTTGTCCCAAGGCCAGGTCTACCACCCACAGCCAGCCTGGCTTCAGCTTCACACGTGGAGATTGAGCGGCTCATGCTGACTACCTACGGTTACTCGCCTGAAGTAATCGAGTCAATCCTGGCCTCCCGGCGACCATCAACAATGAAGATCTACGATTACACCTTCAGAGCTTTCAGGAGATGGTGTAAGTTAAAGAAGAGGGACTTCATACACGTGACGGTCCCTACTCTCCTCCAATTCCTCCAGGATGGCTCCGACCGTGGGCTCAGGCCCAATACGGTCAAGAGACAGGTGGCGGCTATTACATCCATCCTACCACATGAAGAATCAGCCCGGATATCCAATCATCCCCACATCCGCAGGCTACTAAAAGGGGTCTCTAACAGGGCGCCGCCTACAAGACACCGGTTCCCTTCCTGGGACCTCCACGTCATCCTTAAGGCTCTGACGACACACCCCTTTGAACCCATTAAGAGAGCCCCGCTCAAAATTATCACCTTTAAGACTCTGATGCTCACTGCCTTGACCTCGGCTCGCAGAGTGTCTGAGCTGGGGGCCTTGTCGGTGAAAAGGAACTCTGCATCATTCGGCCGGACTCGGTAGTGTTAAGGACCGACCCGTCCTTTATTCCAAAGGTCAACTCTGCCTTCCATGTGGCGCAGGACATCGTCCTCCCCTCCTTCTGTCCTCACCCC
>NW_024830260.1:0-1411 GCF_019175285.1 Sceloporus undulatus
TATAAGATACAGCGAAAGTCCCATTGTGTGGAGAAGTAGAAAACAGACAAACGTAGCATTGAGCAGTAGTGAGGCCGAGTTCGCAGCTTTGAATGAAATCACAAATGAGGTACAGTGGATTGAACAATTATTGATTGATTTGAATGAAAGCTTTAAAATTCCTGTAGAAATTCATAAAGATTCACAGTCCTGTATAGCAATGGCAGAAACAGAAAGTCTGAAAAACAGAACGAAGTACGTAGGTGTAAGATACCAGAACATAAGAAAAATGGTCCAGAAAGGAAAATTAGAGTTAAAATACATAGAGACACAACACAACATAACAGACATTTTTACAAAGGCTTTAACAGTTGAAAAACACGAGAGATTGTCTCAGTTGATTGGAATGACAATATAATTCACATACAATATTCTATTTCGGAGGGGATTGTCAGGAAAAAGCCACATGGGATATATAGTCACAAGAAATATAATATGTATATGAATATATTTGAAAGTAACATGACACAGCAAAAGTTATTGAATTGTCACACAGGTGTTATAAATAATATAATTAGAGAGTCCTGAAAGCCAAGGACATATGAGGCAGTGACAAAGTGAAAAGATGCAAATTGATATCACCTGAGAGTCATTGAGTGGACAATAATGTATGATGCAATATGAGGTCTAGATTGAGCCAAATATAGTATGTCAATCATAATATATATACACGCCCAGGAGGTGACAACTGTATAATGAATAGCAAGACAAATGTCTATATAAGCAATAATGTTTGACAATATTTTTTGTGGGTATTGAGGAATATAGTAGTGTGGATATTAAAGAGTATAATAGAGTGGATTTTGTGAATAGTGAGTTGTTTTGTACATAGTATATATAGTAGAATAAAAGTAGATCTTTTTAAAAAGACTACTGTGTTGACTGGTGTCTTGAGAGCTGAACAAGAACCAACAGACTACAAAGAAGACTAAAAGACATCTTCAGCCAATTCTCAGAGCTACTGGTCAAACTGGTTGTTCTTCCGCTGACCAGGGTGGTGAGAGTGAAAGCCAGGAAAAGAGCTGCAACTCCCATCATCCCTAACATGCTTACTTGGCAAATCCCAACAAAATAAAACATTTATGGATCATTGTATTAGGAAACCCCTGTTAAAAATTTGAAACTGTTACAAAGATAGAATCCTACCTAAATTGAACGGATGGGTCTCCCCTCATGAAGCCTTCTTTAGAAAGGAAATGGCCAAAGACTCAAAATGGTATAATTATAATGATTTGTTGGAATTTCAGAAAGGAAATTGGGTAATTAAAACAAGAGAAAAACTACTGGAAGAAGGATGGAAAGGAACATGGTTTGCATACAGAAAGATCTATGAACGATTTAGGTTAGATGAGAAAACATATGGTTTTGTAAG
>NW_024830261.1:0-1411 GCF_019175285.1 Sceloporus undulatus
TACAATAATATTATTAAGCTTTATTTATATTGCACTGTAAATTTACACGTAGGACCGGATGGCCCTTATGGTCTCTTCCAACTCTTTGATTCTGTGATTAATGATTAATATATATTATATATTATTATCTGGGAAAACTCTATTACAACCAACTAAGACTCGGTTAGCTACAGTTACCCTTTTCATCTGCCGCTCCCAGACTATGGAATGGCCTGTCGGAAGAGATCCGAAACATTAATAATCTCGACAGCTTTAAGAAGGATGTCAAGACGGATCTTTTCCGACAGGCCTTCCCTGATTAACTCACTTGGTCTCAGGAATGTGGATTATTGTGTAGAACACCCAAAAATGACCCCTCTCTTTATCACTGTCTTGACTGCTTGTTGTCTTGATTGTCCGGTTGTTTCAACTGGTAGTTTTATGGTATAGTGAGACGGAGGGAATAAAGGGATCACTGTCTTGTGGATTTTTAGACTATGCTGCACTTTGCTATACGGCCAACACGGCTACCCCAACAACAATATTGCTATACATAAAGTGTATTATAGAACACGAATTGGATTTTGTGTTTAGACTTGGGTCCCAATAATCATCATCATCATAATTTTATTTCTTACCCGCCTCTCCTCACGGTTTGAGGCGCGGCGACAGCGTAGTTAAAACGCAACCATTACATACATAAAATACACATATTAAGCTACATAAAATACACATATATTAAAAGGTCTACGCAAATATTTAAATTACAATACAGTACGTAGAACAGTAATTAAATGTAAAATTCATATTTAAAATTCCACGATTAAAAACTGCCTGGATAGGCCTCCTAGAAGAAATGGGTCTTCAAATATCGTGTGTGTGTGTGTGTGTGTATATGTATATATATAATCATATATATATATATATAAATATATATATTTCCCAAACAGTCCTGGTCCCAAATAATATATATACAGTATATATATATATATATATATATATATATATATATATATATGATATATCCCAAACAATTCTGGTCCCAAGCATTTCGGGTCAGGAAGACTCAGGTCCTAAACACACTGAAGAAATAGTCCAGATTGAAACCACTTTAACTGCCTTGGGAATCTTGGTTATTGTAGTTTATTGTGGCACCAGAGCTCTCTCTCTCTCTCTCTGACAGAGAAAGCTAAATGTCTCACAAAACTACAGTTCCCAGAATCCCCTAGCCTTGAGCCAGGGCACTTGAGTGGGTCTTCTGCAGTGTGGTTTTGGACCTCAGCCTGTACAGTAATTCACTTTTGAGTTACAGCCCCAAATGGCTGCCTCCTGACTTTGTGAGTATGAGAGAGAGAGAGCCCTCAGGAAAGGGGCGGGGTTTCTCTCCTCACCGTTATACCCCCCTCTGCCCCGCCCTTACCTACAAATAACG
>NW_024830262.1:0-1411 GCF_019175285.1 Sceloporus undulatus
AATATTGTTCCTTCAGATCCATAGGGAGCCTATGTTTGAGCCTTTTTGGCCAATTTTCCTCCCATTCCTCTAGTAAAATGTTTTCCCCGCAGTCCTTCTCCCATTTTACCATACAGTCTTTAATAGTCTCTGATACTGTGTCTAATTTAAGCAGTTCTTTATATAACCTGGAAATAATCTTATCTTCATTTCCCACTAATATCTTTTCTGGTTCTGTTTCTGATTCTAACCCAGATAGGCCTTCTGTCTTCTTGTCTAATATTAACTTTTCAGAAGGTTGTCTATAAATATGCCGCTGGTACCTGAGACCTTGTGATTCCCATCGTTCAGGGGATTCCATAATAAGGTCACTTCATTCGTCTTCTCTTAGTAATCCCTTATACGTTACCCATCTTCCTTTCGCAACCTCTTCTCTTTGATAAAACACTTCATTGGTAGAGACCCATAATGGGATCTTCCTATTAATATGGTTTTTACATTTCTGCCAGGCCCTAAACAATGTTCTTCTGACAAAGTGGTTCAGAAATTCTTTGTTGGCTTTCTCCTTGTTGTAAAACATATATGCATGCCACCCAAAGCAATTATCTACTCCTTCTAATTGTAAAGGTTTTCTATTTCTTAGAGTAATCCATTCCTTAAGCCATTGTAGACTAGCTGCATCAAAGTAGATTTGTAAAGATGGTAAACCCAAACCTCCTCTTTGCGTGTTATCATCTCTTAGAGATCTAAACCTGATTCTAGGATTTTTCCCTTCCCAGATGAACTTTTGCAGGTCCTTCTGCCGTTCTAAAAATGGTTTGTCATTAAGAAGGATAGGTATAGTCTGAAATGAAAACAGTAATTTAGGCAGTACATTCGTTTTAACTGCCGCGATCCTTCCCAAGAGCGATAGGTTGAGTTCAGCCCATCTATTGAGATCTAGTTTGATATCACCCCGTATTTTCTTGTAGTTGTTTTTAAAGAGCTCTCAGTTTTTAGAGGTGAACTCAATACCTAGATATTTGACCTTTTTTTCTACTTTAAAGCCAGTCACTTCTTGTAGATTTTCCTGATCGTTCTTTTGTTAAATTCTTTTTTTATTCTTTTTTAAAATTTTATTTCCATAAACAAATACATCTCTACATTCTATTACATTCTATTACCGTTTTTACACATAATTTTATATACCCCTCAGTGCCCCCTATTTCCCCGGAGCCATTTCCACCCTTATATTCCATCCAAATTTTCAGTTTGTCTTCTGGAGGTAATCTTCCATCTTCTTTTCTCAACACTTTCTCAACAAATTCTTTCCAAATCCCCTCAAAGTCATTTCTTTTCCATAATCCTTTCTTTACTTTCAGTTTACATGTCAATTGATCATTAATAGCTAATCTCCATACCTCTTTGTACCAATCCTCCACTTCTACATCCA
>NW_024830263.1:0-1411 GCF_019175285.1 Sceloporus undulatus
AATAATAATAATAATAATAATAATAATAATAATAATAATAATAATAATAATAATGTTATATCCCTCTCTTCAGCCAAAAGGCTACCAGAGTGGCTTACAAATTGTTAATTAGACATTTAGACATTATGGCTCTTAGCCCAGCAGACCCTTAAAGTCCTGATATCACGCTGCTATCATCCAGTGAATTATAAGAGGATTTCCCTTAAACTACACTGGGACCAGTTAAGGAACCTTATTTCTACTTCTTTACTGATCTTCCCAAGCATCAACCGAACCAAAACACGTGTAAAAGGAGTGTTCAGTAGTAGATATTTATTATAAATAACAAAATATAACTGAAATATAAGTAAATCACAAACACAGTAAACTAGGTATTAAGAATCTTGCAGGTACAATATTTGTAAGTATATAATATTCAATTCATACAAGCTATTATAATAATAAATAGACCTAAACATCCAATTCTGAGACTAACTTCCAAGATCCGCTCTTTAACTCTCTCTCTCTCGATCTCCAACCGACACAATTCCCCCAACTGTCTCTTGGTCTCTCAGGCCTTATATCTCCTTCTCACAGAAGCTTCCAGAAGGACCTTCATCTTTCTCTCTGATTGGTCAAGAGAGCCTTCCGTAGCAGTGATGTCATTCTGCATTTGCATAAACCTCCCTTTGCTGCCTGAAGAAGACCTCCATTGACTGGAGCCCAGTCATTACACTTTCCCAAGGCAAGGCTTGCACCTATTTCCCAATGTTGCTCTTGGTGTCTGCCTCCCAGTTGTTTCCAGGTCTTATGGTGACCTTATGGGAGTCTCTGAAGGGGTTTTCTTGGCCGGTTCCTTCAGAGTGGGTTTCCCATGGCCATCCTCTGAGGCTGAGAGAGTGTGACTTGTCCAAGGATTCAGTTCTTTTGGGAGCCTTTTTGCTTTATCTTCTAGAAGGCAGCTGAAGTGTTGCTTCTTGCATTGAAGAATGAGAAGAACCTTCTGGCATCCAAAAGGCTAACATTCTCTGAAGTTATGTCTTATAATATGTATATATAGGATTGCAATACCTGTTCATTTATTAAAAGATTTATAGCACATCCCAATGTTAGGAAATGACATGTATGTGACCACAAGATAGAGTTGTAAGCTAAGTATTGTAAACAGTCAAGTTCCAGTGGCAGTTAACAGTTGACACTTGCATCATGGAATGTTGATGCTATCAGTGTTCTTCTGAGAGAGAGCCTCAGTTATGAAAGTTGGTGTAAGAGTAACTGCCTCTCTGTTTTGTTGTTATGGTTGTTTAGTTGACAAAGTAATTTATTTATTAAGGACCTCGTGTAGAGTGAAAGCTTGAAGTGCTATTGTCGTTATTCCTTGAGCCGGTAGCTCAAGGCCGTTTGCAGTAGTGAAGAAGAAAGATTTTCCTTC
>NW_024830264.1:0-1411 GCF_019175285.1 Sceloporus undulatus
CAGGCCTCCTGTTCTTCTTTCCTTCCCAGCTCCTCCTTGGGGGATTCCTTGGGACCCAGGTACTTGGGGAGGGGGGGTATAAATAATAAATAAATATATAAATCTTTTATTTGTATCCCACTTTTCTGTGACAAGACAAACAAAGCGGCTCACAACACATTAAAATCCACATTTACAAAATTATGTCCCAAATTCCCCCCCTTAAAACAGGATTAAACATGTTAAAATATCTATTAAAAACACAATAAAAATACAGCAAGGACAGAGCAGTGGGCTAATACATGATGTGGGGGGCAGTCATTCTGTGGCCGGCACTTTTATTCAGGAAAGGCCTGCCAGAAGAGATCCGTCTTGACAGCTTCTTTAAAGTTGTCTAAGCTGGCAATTTGACGGATCTCGTCTCACAGACCATTCCATAGTTTGGGAGCAATTGCAGAGAAGGCCCTGGTTTTTAAAGTCTGCAATAGATTCCTCCCAGAGGACCTGAGGGTGCGGGGCAGATTATGTGGGAGCAGGCGATCCCTCAAATAGGTTGGACCCAAGCCATGCAGGGCTTTAAAGGTTATAATAATAATAATAATTTAATAATAAGTTTTATTTCTATATTGCTATTCCAAAATTAGATCACAGCGGTGTACAAAACATTCAATATGCAGTACAAGATAAAAATGCAATGATCAATACTCAATTCATACAAAGGCTAGTAAATACACATTCCATTTTAAAACCGATAAAACACAATCACGCCAGCTGAAATATTTGAAGTTATCACACAATTATAGGAAAGGATCACGTTAACATGGGACTTCGGGGAAAGCTTGATGAAATAGAAAAGTTTTCAATCTCTTTTTAAAGAGATCTAAAGTGGAGGTGGCACGGAGATCCTCTGGAAGGGTGTTCTAGATCCCAGGTGCCGAGATGGAAAAAGCTCTCTGTGAGGTTGACTTACATCTGGAGGAAGGGATTTTCAGCAGATCCTTACCAGATGACCTGAGAGTGTGGGGCGGATTACAGTATATGGGGAGAGGCAGTCCTTCAAGTACCCCGGGCCCAAGCCATTTAGGGCTTTATAGGTCATAACCAACACCTTGTATTGTGCCCAGAAGCGAACAGGCAGCCAATGAAGGTCTTTCAGAATCGGTCTTATGTGGTTGGCCCTGGAACAACCAGAGACCAACCTGGCTGCCATATTTTGAACTATTTGAAGCTTCCGAGTTTGGTACAAGGGTTGCCCCATGTAGAGCGCATTGCAGAAATCCAATCGAGAGGTTACCAGAGCATGTACCACAGTTTCAAGGTCCCCCCAGTCGAGGTAGGGTCGCAGCTGGCGTATCAGTCGAAGCTGATAACAGGTGCCCCTGACCGTTGCATCCACTTGAGATGTAAGTGACCTCCTGTTGGAGCACACGTC
>NW_024830265.1:0-1411 GCF_019175285.1 Sceloporus undulatus
GTAGTTCTTTCATCCGGACTTCCTGATTGGCCACTGTTTGGGAGCGAAGGTTTAATTCCCTGGAAATTCCCCAGAAATTTTGCAAACACAGAAATTAAATGGAAAGAGATTAAATCCCCGTTTCCAGGGAATTCCCCGGAAATTGGCAACCCTGGCTGGGAGTTGAATCCATGCTCCCTATATATTCCAAAAGAGGCCCATCCACCATAGAGGAGTGGGGGGGTTGCCCAGTGGTATCAAACTCCCTGATCCCGCAACCCCTGTTAAGCCATTTCATTCTAGTATTGGTCAGGGGGAGGAGTCCTATCCATTAACCCCACCACTAAACCTAGGAACCAACACATGGTGCCAGTGACACACTTAAAATCTTTAGTGAATAGCACCAAGAATAGAGTGGGATTTTGCAAAGACAGAGACACATCTATGGGGAGATGTGCCCTATTTGCTCAGTTTCCCATCTCAACTGCTCCTTGTGATTTCTGAGGAGTTTATCACATGCGAAATTTGAACTGCAATCCAAAGCAAATCCGAAGGGAAGGGGAAGCAGAATCAATTCGAATCCAAGGCGATTCACATGATTAATTATCTCACGTGAAGAGCGGAATTGTGGTCATTCCTGAGGCAAAGCAAAGGGAGTGCAAAATTAATTATCACACCAGTACATGCCATGCAGATTCAACAATTCGAATTGGCACCCTTGCGCATGCTCAGTGGGGATCTGAATGCATCATAGAGAATAGGCTGGCCCAGCGTCATCAGGAGCTAGCCTAAAGATAGAGCGCCCTCCCTCCATTACTGTCATCTTTTGGCCTGTGAGGGAGAGAATAGGCTGGCCAGTTCCACCAGGGCTAGCCTGAAGAAGAAGAGCCCTCACTCCGGTCCATATGCCTTGGTCCAGGCCTCAGAGGTAGAGAAGAATGCTGGACCTGATCCCCTCCCTCCCTCACCATTCCCTTCTCCTTTTGTGTCGTGTCTTTTAGATTGTAAGCCTGAGGGCAGGGAACTGTCTATTATCCCCTCTGTTGTAAACCGCTTGGATTCCCAGTGATTGGGAGGTATATAAATAAAACATAATATTATTGTTATTATTATCATGAACTTTGCACTTCCAGGGTGAAGAAGGGGACCACTTCCTAATTCCAGTTTCACGTGAATGCTAGCCTCATGGGAATGATTGCTTCATGTTTCTTCTTCCCTTCTATTTTATTCTATTTTTACTCTATTTACTCTATTTCAACAATTTAGCAATGCCCGCAACTCTCGCCCTGTGTGGTCTCGAGTATACATACAGCCACATGCCAATGTGTCCTCCCTGACATTCATGCTATCCCTTCATACAACATCCGAATGTGTCCTCAGTCTAGCCATCCCTTCATGCAACATCCAAATCTGTCAGCCATATCCAAACATG
>NW_024830266.1:0-1411 GCF_019175285.1 Sceloporus undulatus
AAAGAAGCTGTGTGTATGTTTTTGTGTGTGTATATATATATATATATATATGTGTGTGTGTGTGTGTGTGTGTGTATATATACATGTGTGTGTATCTATATATATGTGTGTGTGTGTATGTGTGTGTGTGTATGTATATATGTGTGTGCGTGCGTGTATATATGTGTGTGTGTATGTGTATATATATGTGTGTGTGTGTGTGTGTGTGTGTGTGTATGTCTCTGAGGTGCAACAAGATCTCTATAAGGATGTATGTTAATGTTTTTGAAATAGAGCTGGAGGGAGAGATGGAACTCCCAGAATTCCATAGCACTGAGCCAGGACAGTTAAACTGGATTATCTCCCCAGTGTGGATGCAACCTAAGAGAAGGCAACTGCTACAAAGGGAAGGAGAGATGTAGATGGAATAGATGAGGAGAATGACAAGAGGATGGATGTAGATATATGTAGATGGAATAGATGAGGAGAATGACAAGAGGATGGATGTAGGGTGTGTGTGTGTGTGTGTGTGTGTGTGTGTGTGTGTGTGTGTGAAGAGAGAGAGAGGCAGGGAGGGAGAGAGCGCTGGCTGGCCAGGCCCCTCTGGAGAAGGTGCAGTGGGGACGGAGAGGGAAGGAGAGAGAGAGCTCCAATGGAGCGATGATCGCTCCCAGCCCCGGTTCCCCTGAAAGGAAAAGGGCCACCGGAAGCAAATGGGGCAAATTGCAGCAGGGCATCATGGGAGATTTGCAACCAGGAGGTCTTGCGATGGTGTTCAGGAGCACAAGCAAATTGGGATTCCATACCAAACCAATTTGCAGTGAGTTCGAACCAAGCCCCAATGCGAATCGCATCAATCCTCTTATTTAGCGCACTCGCCAAAACTTGCCAAAATGAGGAGCCAGTAAGGATTCAGTTCGGAAGTCCCAAGGAAGCCTCATGGAAGGGGCTCACATTTAAAGCAACCAGGTATGAAAATACATTCTCATTATCATGTGAATGCAAATCGCCCGCTCCACAGATGCCCCAGATCTGAGCTGGAAAGACCCCATCTGATAAACGCCTTGGTTTCCAGACCTTTGAGTACCTTGCCCATGTTCCTCCTCCCCACACATTCCAGTTTGTCAATGTCTTCCTTAGAGTGCCATGCCTGGAAATGGATATTGTTTTGTCCTGTCTTGGAAGCCATACCAACAACATAACAATACACAATGATGCTGTGACCTTATCGCACACAGAAACGTAAACGTTCTAGGGACGGGAGGAGGACTCTCGTGTGCGCGCGCGACCTCCCAAAAACTGATTTTATCGCACACGCAAAAGTCTTCCAAGAGGCCCCGTTCCGTCCCCCGTCGCGCACCTGTTCGCGTCCAGTCCTGACAAGCGCCATTTTTTGCCGACGGAAGGTAATCCGTCAGGCAAAAATCACGCC
>NW_024830267.1:0-1411 GCF_019175285.1 Sceloporus undulatus
GGAAGGTCGCAATGTCCAGGGTGCCCTCTCGGGATCACCCCCGTGACTGTCCCCGAGAAGGCTCACAGTTAGATAAACGCCAGCGGGACCCCATCCCAGCTTCCAGAGCTGCTTTGCTCCAACCGGCACCGCGACCAGCTGATAGACGCAATGTCGTTGTCCAGGTGGAGTCCTCCGATTCCGAGGCGGACGCTTCGGTCGCGACGGAAGACCCCTCTGATGTGGAAGACCCCCCGCGTCAATCGCCGCAGGATCTCCACTATCCAGAGGCAGCCTCCCCATCAGATGATGTCCATTCCTTCGCGGAGCACATCATTAAGATGTCCAGGGCCCTGGACATCGACCTTGTTTATCCTGAGGCAGATGCGGAAGACCCAGTCAAACGTCGGGTCCATGGCCGGGTCCCAACACCCCCGTGTGTCCCATTTTTGCCATCCTTGCAAACGATCCTCAAGCGTTCCTGGGACTCTCCTTCGTCTCCTCTCGGGCCCCCACGGAAGATCGAGTCGCTATACAAGGTCGCGGCTCCAAATGCTCCGTGGCTCATGTCGCATCCTTGCCAGAATTCGGCTATTGTGGAAGGAGCTCAACAGACCTCCACCCAGCGCCAAACCACCTCACCGGTCGATAAGGAGGCCAAAAAGATAGACGCCCTGGCCAAAAAGGCGTATGCGGCAGCGGCTCTGGCGGCGAAGGCCTCTAGCTACACGGCCTGTATGGGAGCTTATGTCCAAACATTAATGGAGGGCATCTCCCCGATTGTGCCTGACGTTCCCGATGAGGTTCAGAGGACCCTGACTGAAATCAGGGATGAGACCCACTCGATTGGCAGCTGGCTCATCACTGCGGCTAGGAACGTCACGGAATGCGTTGGAAGGGCGATGTCGGCCTCCATCGCATTGAGAAGGCACGCCTGGCTCCGCGGCTCCGACCTCAATCAGAGCGTGAGATCCACCATTGAGGACATGCCCATCGACGGTTCGGGGTTGTTCCACGCCGATACGGACGAGCGGCTCAACAAGAAGTTCCGCATGAAGGCAGCCGCTCGCAAGCATGGCATGTCCACACCGGGCTCTTCTTCCTTCCGCAAGCGTCTTCGGCCCTGGCAGCATCACCAAGGTCAGTTCCAGAGGTCCCCCTATCAGGAACGTCAGTTCCATCAACAGGGGTCGCAGCGGCAGGGCTACCCCTCTCAGCAATCATCTTCCTCGGGCCGTCGCAACCAGTCTCGGTACAGAAAGAACCGCCGACAGGAGCCCGACCAGGGAAAGAAAAGGGCATGAAGATCCCTAGCGCACTTCGCCTCCTCTAATTTGTTTTTCCTTGACATCTTGAGGCCCTTTGCCACCACATGGGCCTCCATCTCCTCCGACTCCTGGGTCTTAAACATCGTCCGAAGGGGCTATACCCT
>NW_024830268.1:0-1411 GCF_019175285.1 Sceloporus undulatus
GGGGGCAGGCTCCTGCAGCAGGAGCAGGCTGTCCAGCCATTGGCCAGGCAGCCTGAACAGCAAGAACCTCGCGCCCCCCTTTACGAAGCCTCGCGCCCCCCCTGAGAGGCGCGCCCCACTATTTGAGAAACACTGTGCTAGGGAAAGAGAAAGGAAAAGTAATGTTGGGTCCAAAATGCACTGCAGAAATAATCCATTTTGAGACCACTTTAACTGCCTGGTTCAATGCTAGGGAATTCTGAAAACTAGTTTTGTGAGACATTTAGTATTTTCTGTCAGAGAGGTCTGATGCCACAATAAACTACAATTCCCGGGATTCCTTAGTACTGAGCCAGGGGAGTTAAAGCAGTCTCAAACTGGATTATTTCTGCAGTGCATTTTGGACCTTGTTTTGATTTCCCAGTTCATAGGCAGCATTTAAACCAGGATGGGTAAAGCATGGCTTATTGCACATGGAGCCCCCAGTTAACCTATTTTATTTTATTTTATTTGAACTATCTATCTTTCACTTCAGTTCAATGACCTTGAAGTGATATACAAGAGGTAAATGTGTTTAAAACATTAAATGCATAATTAGAACATTTTGAAACATGCTAAAACATTGTCTTAAGAAAAGCCTAAACTACAGACAATTTAAACAGAGCAGCCCCCCCTCCCCTGGTTTTAAAGACCAAAGGCCATGAGAAATAAAATGGACTTACCTGCCCACTGGAAGCTTGAAAAGGATGGAACCAGTCTGTTCTCCTTTGGAAGGGAATTCTACAGTCAGTATGCTGTACCAGAGAAAGACCTTTCTTGTGTGCTTATCAATTTAGTCTCACAGGGTGGTAGGACATGCAGTAGGACCTCTGCTGGGGGTGATAAATTTCAAGCAGGCTCAAATCATAGAGTTGGAAGAGAGCACAAGGGCTATCTAGTCCAGCCCCGCTGCCATGCAGGAATACACAATCAAAGCACTCTCTTCAAATGGCCATCCAGCCTCTGTTAAAACCTCCACAGAAGGAGACTTCACCACACTGTCAGGGAGTGTGTTCCATTGTCAAACAGCTCTTACTGTCAAGACATTCTGCCTAATGTTGAGGTGGAATCTCTTTTCCTGTAGCTTGAATTTGTTGCTCCATTTTCTAATCTTTGGAGCAACAGAAAACAAGCTTGCTCCATCCTCAATATTACACCTCTTCAGATATTTAAATAAGGCTATTATGCTACCTCTTAACCTTGTCTTCTCCAGACTAAACATGCTCCTCTAGCAAAGAGTACACTGCAGTACTCTAACTAATTGTAAACCTCTGTTGTTGGTTCTGTCCTCCCTAATAAAGGGCATAGCTGGTGTGCTACTCAAAGCTGAGAAAGAGCATTCCTGCTCTGGCCAAGGACAGCAATTTGGCCTTCCAAGAACAGTTCCAAACTA
>NW_024830269.1:0-1411 GCF_019175285.1 Sceloporus undulatus
CTACAACTGCATCTCACCAGAAGCACCTCAAACCTCACAGCCAATTGGCCCTACAAGACTCTGCAGGGAAGGTCTCTGGGAACTTTCCTCCTTTGGGGTTTGAAATGAAGGTGGCGCTCCAGGTGAGGGCTTGCCATGCCCTGCCGCCAGGAGCCAGGCCTGTCCTCTGAGTGTGAGGTGGAGGCTGAGATCCCAGGGACAAGCCAGGGCTGCAGCCACTGTCCAGATCCTTCGAAGGTAAGCCTGCAGCCAGTCCTAGGGTCAAGTTTCCAGCAGCAAGGTTTCCCTCCTCCTGAGCCAGATTGACTGGGGCCTACTCCCACAGAGAGACCCCAGGAAAAAGAGAGACAAGGGCATTCTCTATGGTTAAGTAGGAAGCCAACAGCTAGAACATGCGAGACTCAGATGGGTTAGAAATATCCCAGCACCTCCCTCCGTCCAGCATGGTTGAGAACCATCCGTGGTGGTTGAGAGACACCTTGCTCTTGCCTTGAATGTTGGCTGAATGCCTGTTACCTGGAATTCTGCTGGGACCTGGAGGACTCTTAGATTTCCCTTTGAACCTGATGGACTGGAATGACTGAAGCCTCGTGATGAACGTGGACTGGATTATACCACCACTGCTTTTGCTACACAGGACTTGGTGAGACAACCATCTCTTCTCCCTTTCACTCAGTGCTTGAAACACTGAGATTCTGGACTGAGGGTTGGCTAGCCTTGCAAGGGCAAAACAGGACAAAGCTGGAGGTGGCTCTGGGAAGAGTGGATCCTTCTCCTCTTCTGCTTTCATCATCATTCTTCCACCCACCCACCTTCTGTCTTTTCCCCAGCCCTGGGGCTGCAGGAGTGGCTAACAAGAATTAAAACCAAGACTGACCAAAGAATATGCAAAAACATAAGTAAAGACCTCAAAAGGTTATTCCTAAAACCCAATTAAACAAACTCTCCACAGAATTACAACCACTAAAAACAAATCAACAAAAAGGGGAAAGATACCCCAACAATAACCTTCCCTTATAGTTCATTGCACTTGTCATCTTTTTCTCCCTTAATCAATTTTCCAAAGAAGGACAAAGGCAGGAAAAGAAGAAGTCCTCCTGAGGACACTCTGAGGGGCCATCATTGGCTGGAATCCCAGTCCCTCCCTCCATCCCTGGCTCTGGTTGGCTGGAATCCCAATCCCTCAATCCATCCCTGGCCCTGATTGGCTGGGAGGGGAAGCAAGGGCAAGATGGCAGGAACCACGGATCAACTAATCACTGAAAGACAGAGGATTGTACATAACCGATCCCCATTGCATCCCAGTCTCTCAAATTCCCAATGGCTCCACTTCAAAAAAGGAGGGCTGAACATTTAGTGTCCCAAGGTCTTCTTTCCTCCATTTTCTTCCTCGAAGGAGGAACTGAGGGTA
>NW_024830270.1:0-1411 GCF_019175285.1 Sceloporus undulatus
ATTATTATTATTATTATATGGAATTCTGGGAACTGTAGTTGGTTGTGATACTCCAGAGCTCAACTACAGCTCCCAGAATTCCATAGCATTGAACCATGGCAGTTAAAGTGGTGTGAAACTGGATTATTTCTGCAGTGCAGATGTAGCCCTAGACTTCGAAGAGGTTTAACTGTCCTTACTGCTGTCCTGCCTCCAGTTCTGGGTTCAGTGTTTGCTTTTGTATGCATTGTATCCGTTTGTGCTTGTTTAAACATTTGGAAAGCTTTTCAGCAGGAGGGTATATTATAAACTATGTAGAATATTGTGGATTTGTGGCATTAATAATCTGAAAATGCTTCTGTAGAATACTCATGCAGATATTTCTGAATAATTAGATATTGTATAATATATGCATGAATCATATACAGTGGACCCTTGTTATACGCTGGGGTTTGATTCCAAAGTCCCCCGTGGATGCTCAAGTCTCATTAAATATAATGACATACCAAAATGGTGTCCCTTATAAAAAATGGAAAATCAAGGTTTGAAGTTTGAAATTTATACTTTTTTTGAACATTTTCAAACCGTGGATGCTTGAATCTGTGTATAAAAAATCAGTGTATAAGAAGGGCCAACTGTACTCAAATGTTACCAGAATTGATTAACTAGCTATTCTTAATCTTTTAAAGCTATCATTGATTCAAAGAAAACACGATAGAAATACAAAGAAAATACAGTTTATTCCAGAAATTTCTTCAGCAATTTCCCTTATAATTTCCTTTATCTTCCTTTGTAATTCTTTAAACTGTACTGGATGAGTCTTACTGAAAGGAAGCAAATGGAAGCTCTTTAGTGGGCTGTATTCACTCTTTCTGTCAAGCAGTGTAACCTTATGTTATGGTACAAGGGTTTAGTTTATCTGCTGAGATGTTTAAAGAAGGCTTCATTAGCCAACTTCACAGAATTTTAAATATAGAGAACATTTTTTTTCTTTCTTCTTTTTCAAATATGTATTTTGGTTGCCACAAATCTTTCAAAAGATAGGGAAATGTACTTCAGGCTATTGCCATTAAAAACAATAAAAATATTTATCACTCCGCCTTCCAGCATTTGTGGCTCTTCTTGGAGTGTCACTTCACTTAGTTACTATCATGACTGGAATGGATAACCATACAATTAGTACTGGAATCCTAAAATATTGCACCTTGTTTCATTGATGTGCTGAACCATATTCTCTGACACAGCGAAAAAGTGTTGGTGTGTCTCAGTTTTATTTAGGTTATCCAGACAAGATTAAAGGCTAAATCCAGCCATTGGTCCTGACTAAAACAGACCCATAGGATCACTAATATAAGTGCCATTGACTGAATGGGTCTATACTAAATGGAGCTAATAATTGAATTTTTGCCTATGTATATACACAAATCTAGTC
>NW_024830271.1:0-1411 GCF_019175285.1 Sceloporus undulatus
GTTAAGAGACACTCTACAGTCAGCAGAAGATGATGTAAAGATTGTGCAATGCACTCAAAGAATCTGGTCCGGTACAACAAACAGAAAGAAAGACTTTGTTCCAGAAGAGGTGTTAAGTCCACAACTGATGAAAATGAAGACGTTGTCGGATACAAGGACTGATCCAGGAAAAATTCCTAAAAAGGAGAATGATATAAATGAGTTGATGGACTGGGAAACCAATGTGTGGTTGTTTGCCATTAATGTAATAGATGAAAAAAGGTTTTCAAAGCCATACTGGGAACGGGGAAAAGTGGTTGGAAATGATGTTCCATCAATCTTTAATCCAGTAAGGGAGGGGTTAAAAGATTGAATATATGTTTGAGAAAAACATTTAGATGGAACATGCAAAAGATTTGAAGCTGGAAAAAAAAGTTGTTCCAGTGGTTAAAGGGTTAAAACCAAAAAAATGGGATGAGTTATGGTGTTTATATGTTAAATATCTAAAACAAGATGGTAAGTGGTGATAATGGGTTGATTTAATGATATCTATAACTGTTACATGTATATATATATGCAGTGATAGTGTTTACCTAATGGTTATATAATGATATATATAGATATATATGGTAAGTATATAAATGTTGTTTAAAAATGTTATATAATTGGGGTTACATTAACCCACATAACCGTTTGGTTATATGGGTCAATGAACCTGTCAAAGGGGGAAGGTGTGTGGTGCTTGGAATCTTGAGCCAGCCAATCAGGAGCCAGAGACTCTGAACCAATCAGAGGCCGGCTGGAGCTATAAAGATTCAGAGGCAGTTGAGTAGGGTTTTTTTTTAAGTCGAAGGGGGT
This sequence comes from Sceloporus undulatus, assembly GCF_019175285.1. Classification (NCBI taxonomy): domain Eukaryota; kingdom Metazoa; phylum Chordata; class Lepidosauria; order Squamata; family Phrynosomatidae; genus Sceloporus; species Sceloporus undulatus. The sequence goes on from NW_024830271.1 coordinate 838, forward strand.
TGGTTGAGTGAGGTTGGGAAAAGACTGGTCCCGAGGAGGGCTGTGGTCTTGAAGTCCCTGGGGGGACAGGGTGTTAAAAGAGTAAATCTAATCTTTTAGACCAAGGAAAGGTCTAAAGATTGGGAAAAGGGTGGCATCTGAAATAAGAGTTGCTAGAAACCTCTACAATTGGTTGATTGAGAAACAAGTTTACAACTGTTTATTATCGACAATCTTTTATTCTGTTTTGTTTATACAATAAACTTATTTTGTTGATTTGAAGTCAATCTGCTTGGCCTAAGTGATGAGTTTTTGAACACGCTACCAACTATATATTTGAGGCCAGAGATTTGAAAGTTTGTTGCCTCATCATATAGGAAGAAAGATTGTTACAGGACCTCTTGAGGCTGGCTGGCCAATGGGGGCAGACTGGAGCTCCAACAACCCGCCCCCTGCCAGCAGCCATTGGCCAGCCAGCCCCAGGAGGAGAAATTCCTCCTATTTAGCCCTGTGCACAGCCCTGAAGGCGCGTGCAGAGCAACAGGAAGCTGCCAGTGGGCGCAAAGGCCTTGGCGGCGGCCTCGGTAATGGCAGC
>NW_024830272.1:0-1411 GCF_019175285.1 Sceloporus undulatus
TAATATCTAGTAGACTCCATAGAGAAATGCTGGTGTAAATCCATGAGGGGAATCTGGGCATTGAGAAATGTAAAGAAAAAAACCCTCAGGAAATGATGTTTTGGCCTAGATTTAAGATTCTACGAGTAGCAGGATATATCAGATATACTCAAAAGTAGTTTTACCTGTTTAAAATGCAAGCCATGTCACAAAACAGAGGGACTGAAAGTTTACCACATTCAGTTCCCAAAGAGCCTACCAGAATGTAGACCTGTTCATGCAATGCTTGAAAAACTGACTTAATAATCACAGACTATTGTTGTTTCTAACCATAAATATGCACACTGAGGATCAGGAGTGAATTATTGATTGTTAACCTGATAGGGATCTTTGGCAAGCATGGTACTCTCAAGGAAGTCTTCAGTGACAATGCCCCACAGTTTTCATGGGCAGAATTCAGGTAATTTGCCATGGTCTGTGATTTTTCATACATTATGGGCCAGAATTCTGTTAGGGACAACATACGCATATGTCTAGCATGCTATGTATGCTGAGTCAAAAAGTCACCATTGCTTAATTGATATATTCTGCTGATGCCAGTAGAAGCAGTGTTGTGCAAACAACATATTCATCCATGTATTGCTGTTGCAAGTTACACATCGTGGATTATATGTTGTGGTTGTGTATCCCATACTTCTTATTGCAGTTGTGCTTCTTGTACTTTGCATTGTGGTTGTGTCTCATGTATTGTGTATTGTACAATGGCATCTGGTCGCTCACATGTTGCATAATGTTGCTATTCTGAGTGAGGACGGACAGATGGTAACCCAGTTGAACTGCTACAGTGGCTAGATACAGATGCAACTTCAGCACTAACAAATATGATAAAAAATATGGAAAAGAAAGCAGTAGCCAACAGATTGGAAATGTTCTATATACATACCAATTCACAAGAAAGGAGATGTAAAAGATTGCAGCAACTATAGGACAATAGAACTAATCTCACATGCAAGCAAAATAATGCTTAAAGTTCTGCAGCATAGACTCCAATCATACATGGGGAGAGAAATCCCAGAGGTGCAAGCAAGATTCAGAAAAGGAAAGGGCACTAGGGACTGCATTGCAAACATGCAATGGCTAATGGAGTGCATCAAAGAATTTTTAAAAATCAGCATGTGTTTCATAGACTACAGCAAAGCATTTGACTGTATAGATCACAAAAAGCTATGGAAAACACTCAAAGACATTGGGGTTCCATCTGATAGTCCTGATTAGGAATCTGTATCAAGGACAAGAGGCCACCTTCAGAATTCGGGTAAACAGAGTGATTCCAAATAGGCAAGAAGGTCAGGCAAGGTTGCATCCTATCACCTTACTTGTTTAACTTATATGCTGAAAACATCATAAGAAAAACAGAATTAGAATCAGAAAA
>NW_024830273.1:0-1411 GCF_019175285.1 Sceloporus undulatus
TAATTCGTTTGGAAACATGCAGATTCTGGTTAGAACTGATTTGTTGTTAACTGTTGGGTGGTTGTTAAGTTTATTTCTCCCAAGAGATGATTGTCAGATGTTCTTTAACTCTCACCAAGACAAAAATACATCCAGGTATCATATATGATTAATCTGAAATGACAACACAGACATCTTTGCCCAGTTCTGTACTCAAAATGGATTGGGATTTTTGTCTTACATATAAGAGTTCCAAACATCACCAGTTGCAATAGTATATTTTGTTATACCCCACTTCTTATCAGAATTAGAGCTCAATGAAGCCAAGAAATTAAAATTATAACAACATAATTAAAAACACGCAAAAGATCAATTTTAAAATAGAATTGAACTAGTAATGTTAAAATGATTAAAATGTTTACTTAAAATTAATAAAAAGGAATTTAAAAACCATATAATTTAAAACAATGCTCTTTTGTATTGCTCTTTTAAAAGTAAGGCTTCATCCAACAACAGAAGGATAGCAAGGAGGGTGGCATTCCTGCTTTAGGGCAGGAATTCCAGAGCTTAGGGGCAGCCACTGAGAAGGCCCTATCTCCTTTCCCCTCCAACTGTGTCTGAGAAGATGGCAGGACTGAAGGAAGGGCCTCTCCTCAGGATCTCAGAGTATGGGCAGGCTTTGAAAAGGAAACAAAGGCCTGTTACAGACTGCCAAAATAAAGCTGCTTCGGGTCTCTTTGGAGGTATGCTATTTAAATGATGCATGGGTCCTAAGAGTCCAGAGGTCGCACCAAAGCCACACTCCATTCCTAAGCACTGGAGGGCAGCTTTGGTGCAGCTTCCGGATTCTTAGGGTGCATGCATCATTTAAACAGCATACCTCCAAAGAGACCCGAAGCAGCTTTATTTTGGCAGTCTGTAACAGGCCATATGCTTTTTTAAAATAGGATTCCAATAACCTCTTCTTACTGCCCATGCTAGCTGGGACTTCTGGTAGTTGAACTCCAAAATTTCTAAGGCCAAAAGGCCCCCAACCCCACTCTGCAATGGCAGGGACCCTTAAAAGAGATTTATCCTGTAAATGCCCTAAGTGGCAATCTGTAGGTGTCAGAGTTTGCCTTTAAAATGTATGTAGTACTAGAAAAGGAGATTATGGGCCCGTACAGACAGGCCAAAATAAAGCTGCTTTGGGTCACTTTGGAGGTATGCTGTTTAAATGACACACACATCTTAAGAAGCCAGAAGCTGCGCCAAAGCTGCGCTCCAGTGCTTAGGACTGGAGCATGGCTTTGGTGCTGCTTCTGGTTCCTTAGGACACATGCATCATTTAAACCGCATACCTCCAAACTGACCCAAAGCAGCTTTATTTTGGCCTCCCTGTATGGGCTCTAGCTCTGCAGTAAATGCTTTATCACTTTATATCAGTTTAGAA
>NW_024830274.1:0-1411 GCF_019175285.1 Sceloporus undulatus
TTACTGCATTAGCCCTAGCATTGAGGTTTCCAGTGTACAAGTATTTTTTTTAAAAAAAGAGATCAGATTAGAGGGGTAGTATTTAGGTTAGGTACTTATGTAAGAAAGTGGGTGGGTGGACACACGATTGAGCAGCCAAGCCCCTCAGTGCTTCCACCAGAATGTTTGTCGCTCTCCATAGGTAGAGGAGAATGGAAGGGGGAGTGTGTATAACATAACCAGCCATATTTTTTAAGGGGGAGGTGATGCATAGTAAGGTGATGCATAGTAAGGTAACTTGAAGTATTGCCAATAGTGGTGCAATAATATTAACCTGCAAAGCAAGTAGAATAAAATTGAACCAAATAATTAAATTTTTTGTTGCTTAGATGGGTACTTTATAAATAAATAAATAAAACTTGATTTCTGTGCAGACCCTTAAGCTGTACATTATGTTACCAAATATGATAACAACCACATGGATAGGGCTATCAATGACTATTAGCAATGTCATCTAAATGGCTACTAAATGAAATATCTGAGTTTAAGTGTGTCTAACTCATTATTGAATTTAGGCCTCCAGGGCCTCATTCCCACTTCCTTTTAAACCGGATCGCAAATCAGTTTGAACCAGTTTAAATGACCATGGTTCAAACTTGAACTGAATCGCTGAAGCAATTCATAGAGGGGGGCCATGCATTAGACCCAGTTAACCCGCATCTTTTTGATGCCGATTTTTTCTGTCTTTTTGGACAAATTGATTCCGCGCAAGTGTGAACCAGATGCAGATGAGAATCGATTTAAATTTGCCTTTTGGCAGGCTGGAATGGGTCCATTTTGAATCAATTTATTTATCAATGTGAACCACAAATGGATTATTTTATTTTATTCTGCAGCAAGGAAATGTGATTGGGGCAAATGTAGTGTGAACTACACTCCACTGCCGAACTGATCCATCGATTCAGATTGCAAAGTGATTTATTTGTAAGTGGGAATGCGGCCCAGGATACTTTTAATAACCAGATGGCAGGAGGAAACAATATGAGATGGCCGTGACCCTCCTACCCTGCTTGTGAGCTCTTCACAGGCATTTGTTGAGCACACTGACATCAAGGCAGGACTTTGAGGCCAGCAGTCAGCCAGGGACTATTCAACAGAATGAGGAGGAGGCTTCTAATCCCAGCAATGCTGGCTTACTTCATTTTCAAGTGAAGAAAAAATCATTATCATCTAAAGGGCATAGAGGCCTTCAAAACATGACATTCAGATTCACCAACACCAGTGAAGACCACTCACTCCAGGTTCTGAAATTACCAAACTATCCTTCAGGATATGAATTGAGATTTGTGCTTTTAAACATGTTCATAAATTATTTGGGAGTGAGTAATGAGTACTGAACTATCAGTAGTAATAAATGAGGTCACAATTTGCT
>NW_024830275.1:0-1411 GCF_019175285.1 Sceloporus undulatus
CTGGGAACTGAAGTCAAAAAAAGAGAAGACAGTATGGAATCCTGGGAACTGACGTCCAAAATAAAAATATGGAATTCTGGGAACTGAAGTCCCCCCAAAAACGAACAAACCGGTATTCATTCTAGGAACTAAAGCCTTCCCAAAAAGTATGGAATTCTGGGAACTGGTCCAAAAAGACTAGTGTGTAAAAAAAAACCAACCCAGTATAGAATTCTGGGAACTAAAGTACCCCCCAAAAAGACAGTATGGAATTCTGGGAACTCAATTCCAAAAAAAGACTAGTATAAAATTCTGGGAACTGAAGTCCAAAAAGCCCCCCCAATATGGGATGGAGGCCCAAAGTTTGGGGCCCAGAGGCCCCTTGAGGCAGCGCAATGGCGTCCTGCCCGGTCCCTGAAGTCTGAGGGGCCAATGGGGCGGAGCAGGGCAGACCGAGAGGCGAGGGCGGAGCGGGGGAAGCCGGGGACGGAAGGGGCAGGCCAGCTGAGAGAGGAGTCGAGGGCGGATGGCGGGTTTCGGCCGAGGAAGAGAGCGACGAGGGCCCGGTTCCTTCGCCCGAAAGCCCGGCTGCAGCTAGGCCTGAGACGCGTGAGGTGAGTGAGGCCTAACTTTTTACCTCACGGACGGTTTTACCTCAACGCGGCCTTTAGTTCTGAGGGAGCTAGACTAGGCCGCAAGCCTCGCCGCGAGTGAAAGGGGAAGAGAGAGGAGGGGCTGGGGTTAATTTAATTAACTCTTATTCCGTTTTCATTTCGTTTTCTAAACGTGAGGGGCTTCTGTGCTTCGGGGGAACAGTAGTGTTTGTTGTTGCGCACTCGATTCAAGTCGTTCCCGACTTAACGGCGACTCTTTTTTGTCAGCGGTCCCCAAACTACTGTTGGACTTCAGCTCCCAGAGTCCCAGGCTATTGGCCGACGCGGCTGAGGCTTCTGGGAGATGGAGTTCAAAGTCTCTTAAAGGGCACCATTTGGGTACCACTGTTAAACGTCGCTATTCCACTTTAACTGCTCTTACTGCCTCCTCCTGTTACATTTTGGGGTTTGTAGTTCAGTGAGGCCTCAGAGCTCGCTGGCTGAATGTGCTAAATGCCCCTTCCTGAACTACACGTCCCAGGATGCAACAGGAGGCAGTCAGAGCAGTTAAAGTGGAAGAGCAATGTTTTAAGAGTGTTGTGTGATAATCTCTTTATTTAAAGGCGAGTTTAATTTTAAATTATTTTAAATAAATAATAAATATTACACACACACATATATATAATATTTATTTTTATATAATATATATAATATTTATTATTTATTTAAAACAATAAATAACATATATATATATAATATTTATTTTATATAATATATATTTATATTATTGTTTATTTAAAATAATAAATAACATATATAATATTTATTTTATATAATAT
>NW_024830276.1:0-1411 GCF_019175285.1 Sceloporus undulatus
AAGGCAGACTGAACGCGGCCCCCAGGAGTGGGAGAGGGGAAGCCGAGGCATTGAGGGAGCTCCTGGCGAGCAAACTGGAAGCCAAATTTAATGGGGATCCTGAGCAGCTCCCATTCTTTCTGGCCCAGGTGGCAGGGCATATGAGGACCCAAGGAGACTACTTCCCGGACGAAGGCGAAAAGGCGCGCTGCGTGGCTGGCAGGCTGGAAGGCCAGGCGGCCCAGTGGGTGGTGCAGCTGTACGACTGCAGGGCACCGGAGCTTCAGAACCTGGCAGCCTTTATGATGGCATTGAGAGCCTGATTTGAAGACCCTTTCCGAGTGGATCGCGCCAAAACTAAATTCATGACTCTCCAGCAAGGCAAGCGGTCAGTGGCCGAGTATGTGTTGGAGTTTAGAAGCGTGGCCGCACAGATCCCAGATTTCCCCAAGGCCATGCAGGTGCGCCAGTTCCAGGATGGGCTCAACTCAGATCTACTAGAGTGGGTGCTGATGCGAGGCAACCCAGAGGGGCTGCAGGAGTGGATGCGGTGGGCCGGGGAGGCTGAAACCACCAAGGAGCGGGTGCGATTAGCCAAACAGCGGGCCGCTCTCCAACAGGGTAAGGCCCAGGCAAAACCATCCGGAGGGGGCGCCCAGACCCATCCAAAATCCATGAGGGAGACGGAGAGACAGCACAGAATGAGGCTGGGGCTCTGCTTGGCTTGCGGGATGAAGGGGCATCTCATTGCAAAGTGCCCAGAAAAGGCCAGCGATGAGGCAACTCTCAAGGCGCCACTGAGCTCCGGAGGAGGAGCAAGGAGAGAGGCGGCGGGGCAACCCACCCACCCGGGGACTGGAACTCCACGCTTTGAGGTGCACCCGAAGGATGCAGACTAGGACAGGAGCATCCCAGATGTGGTGAGTGGGGGGGTGCCCATTTATTTCTTGGAGGTAAAACTGGGGCACAAGCGCAAAGGAACTATGGGAACTTTGCTGGCAGCCCTGGATTCGGGCTGCACCAGGTGTTTAATGAGCCCCAAAATAGTGCAGGCTTGGGGAATTAACCAAGAGCTTCTACCTGAGGAGATCCCTTTCATGCAAATGGATGGCTCTATGATGGGAGGGGTGCCCAGCAGGACACAGACAGAACTTTTAACTTTGGAAATTGCTGGACACCAGGAACCAATACAGTTTGTAATCAGAGCAACCCAGGGTTGGGACTTGGTGCTAGGCATAGATTGGCTAGCGCTGCATAACCTTGATATTAATTGGAAGAATAAGCTGATGACTTTCAACGACCCAGGATGCAAGTGGCATCTGAGGCTGAAAGGACATTCGTCCGCTGAGATTAACCAAGCCCTGACAGTAAAAATGAGGGGCCCCTGCGCCATGAGCGCAGGGACGGGGCCCCAACCTCCATTAGGATTCCC
>NW_024830277.1:0-1411 GCF_019175285.1 Sceloporus undulatus
CCTCAGGGGCGCTGAAAAGCTGCAGTGGTGGTGGAAAGCACGCCCTTTTTCCAGTACAAAAAGGAGTGGCATTTTACTGCTTCTTTTTGCACTGGAAAAAAACCAGATTGGAGCCGTGGTGTGCAGTTGCTGCAGCCCCAATCTGATGCTCAAAGAGACGGTGTCAAGCTGACCTTAAATGACTGCTGTTTTGGCCCTAAGTTTGTCAATGGATTTAACTGTTACTGATGGAACTTTTGGAGGAGGAACCAACTCTATTCCCTCACCTTGTCAGCATTTTAGTTAGGGTAGCACTACTCCAATGGTTGTGGAAATGAATCCTTACTCTTGTAATTTTTAATCTGAGATGTTAAGAAAAGAACATAGATGCACCGAGAATCATTGTCATAGTGATAACTCTGACTTCTGTCATTTGTTTAGAGAATGGTGCTACATCACTGACTTAGGGAATAGGTTGTCAGAGCCCCAAAACCCATGGAAAAACCTTATGCATTTTAAATATGTTTGCCTACTATCCTTTTCACACAAGAGAGTACCTTGCAGTTTACATAAATAATAACCAACGTTCTCAGGTACATAAATATTATATTTGCAAAGATTCCAGTTGAGCAGAATAAGCAGTTTTAGAGGAAAAGGAACACTTCCAACGTCTAATGTTTTTATGTTTCCATAGAACCATAAGAATGCAAGGGAGCCCAAAGGCTCTCTGGTTCAACTCCCTCCTACATACAAGGATCCCTAATAGGAGGCTATCAAATGTGTGTTAAAAACTTCAAACAAGAAGGACCCTCAAGATCAGCAGAACAGGTAGAAATCTACAATGATTCTACTGACTACCAGGACTATATGGCAGAGATATTTCAGATGGTTTTCTTTTGGTTTTCCTTGACTTCCTGCCAATTTCTTTCTTATCCCAAATGTTTTGGAAAAGGTATCTGGCATTATCCAAATAGCTAGAAACTACAAAGGCTAGTTAATCAGCATAACGAAAAACTATTAAGTCTCTTTGCTGGAAGTTCTTATTTCCTGGACCTTTTCTCTCCATACTTGCCTTTCTTTAATCCACTGCCCTTTGGATATTTTGATTAAACTTCCATCAGCATGGTCAACAGGCTGGAATGATAGATGCAGACCAAAAAAATCTGAAGGGGCTTGTATTGGTTGGGAAGGGCTCATTTAAATCCAAACCTGGAGAGTCTCATGTTGGTTGTGGAAGTCTGATTTAAATCACAACAGCTCATTGCTTGAAGGTACAAAAGAGCCTTGCTGGATTAGGCCACAATTCTGTCCAGAACTGGGGGGGGGGGGGGGTTAAACATTGCAAAAATTAGATTTTGGAAAATGTTTTAAAATTTAAATTTTTTAATTAACATTTTTTTAAAGTCTAGGTTACTATTAATCAATAGTAATT
>NW_024830278.1:0-1410 GCF_019175285.1 Sceloporus undulatus
TTTGACCAGGAAAGTCTTTGTGTTTTTGAGCTGAACAGAAAGGCTAGATAACAGGCTGACAAGGTTAAGGATTACGATTTATCTCTTTAATTACCTTGACACTTCCTTTGTTTATATTTTATCAAAATACATTGCCTTTTCTTTGTATATATATTCTTTCTGATGATAAAAAGGACTCTTTTCATTCTCCTGTTCTGAAGTGTGTTTATCTTCCGCTTGTTTTGCCAGATGGTGATGGACAGACTGAGCATTTGCTGCCAGTGTGTGCTGATGCAGCTTGTCAAAAGAGTGTCATCTACCTATCTAAACCAGGATCAGATCAAGTATGTTTGCACAGATTACATCTGAATGTCTCTGTATTTTGTAGATTAAAGACTTACCAATGATGAAGATGTGAATCTACCCAAAATGGGGCAGCATTTAGAGCCACTTCAGACTCTGTGTGCATGCAGTAAAAACACTGAAACATATTAAACAGTGTATTGACCTACAACAGAACAATACACAGATTAACATGGGAATCACTCCTCCTTACCCAGGATCACACAGCATATATATACTCACTCTCTTCCAGGTCTCTCTGTGTATTCTACCTGAGGTTCTAGTACATGGCCACATAGCCTGAAAAGCCCACAAAAAAAACTAGTGTCTTGACCTCTCTAAATATTTGGAAACACCAGAGATCTGTAGCTAGTTGCAGCTTCCTAGTACGTGCATTCAGATGTTTGTGGGTGTGCCTTCCCCTTTTAATACGCTGTGTCTAATCAAAGAAACCTAATATATCCAGTAGCCAAAGCAACCATCACATGATTCATTCTGTCTCCTGTAGATGGGGCAAGAAGAAAGAAAACAATGAATTTCTAACCATAAGAGCAGTGTAGGAAAACTATGGAGATATCTTCCTTGGAGAAAAGGTTGGGCAGGTGCTAGGTAGAATCCATATACACAGAGAGAGAGTCATAGAAGTACTTTCACCAACCTCAAGAACCCTATAAGTCACAATGGTTGTTGCTTATGGTCTTCCTTTCCTTTTGGAAGTTCCATTTTCCTTCTCTGCCTCTCTATGAGATAAAATAATACTCCTGCTTGTTACTGTATGTAGTATATCTCTGATTTTTCTTCACAAATGAAGATTCAGGAAGGACTCATCCTGCGCTTTCTACAAGCGCGTTGATGACTAAAAAGGCCAATCCGAGATAAACAAGTCCGTTTGCAGAAAGCACAGCAGAATGTCTCCTTGGGTGATGTTTCCAAGTTGTGGTTCTTTCTGCACTGTCATTTCTCTTCAAGACTCGTTCAGCGTGAGTTTTCGAAAAAGGCAGTAGCATCGTGGATAGTACGTCTCCATGCCTCCCGATGCGAGGCCAGGGCAAACCATTGTTAGTGATCAGTTTGGCCAAGCCTGAGGTG
>NW_024830279.1:0-1410 GCF_019175285.1 Sceloporus undulatus
CACACCTAAATATCTCTTATTTTTAATCCCCAATTTCAATCCTGAGACAATTTGGGTTTCTTTTTCTTCCGGCCAATTCGTATTCATAAACATTATCTCTGATTTATCCAGATTAAAGTTAAGCCCAGAAATGTTTTCAAATGTCTGAAATATTTCCAATAACTTGATTCCAGCTTCATTCGGTTTCTGTGTCATTATCAGAGGATCATCATCTGCAAATGAATCCAACTTCATCTCTTCTTTGTCTATTTCATATCCCTTTATCTCTTCTGATCCCGAATCATATTTGCAAACGCTTCCATTGCTAATATAAGTAATGAAGGGGAAAGAGGGCAACTTGCCTTACTTCACTTTCATTTTAGACTTCCTTGATTTATCTCCATTTATCATGATTTGTGCTTCTGTATCATTATGTATTTCTTTGATGGTTTATCTAAACCTTTCCCCTAATCCAAAATTCCTACAGATTTTATATAGATATTCATGATTTATTCAATCGAATGTTTTGTAAACATCTAGTTTTATCAAAGCTAATTTATTTTTGTATTGTTTGGCATGATGTAGTATATTAAATATATTCCTTATCGGTTCATAAATATTTCTGCCTTCCACAAATCCATATTGTGCTTCTTTAATTAAAGTAGGTAAATATTCTTTTTAATCTATTGGCTAGGATTTTCATTAATGTTTTATAATCTTGATTGCTTAATGTAATTTGGAACTAGCTGGATCTTTATTGGGTTTAAATATTAATATAATTTCAGATAGTTTCCATGTTTCTGGGACTATTTTATTATCCAATATTTCATTGTAATTTTAGTCAAATGCTCACTCAGTTCATTTTTAAAGGTTTTATAAAATATAGATGTGAATCCATCTGGGCCAGGAGATTTAAATCCTTTTACATCTTGTATTACTCTTTCTACCTCTTGTTTCGTTATTGGGGAATTAATATGATTACTCTGTATTTCCGTTCTGTCAAGTCATTCGCTTTTGATCCTTTGTTGGGCCACAACTTGTGCAGCCCTGCTTTAATAGAGGGCATGTTTATCAAATTTGCAGATGACACCAAACTAGGAGGAGTAGCTAATACCACAGAGGAAAGGATCAACATTCACATACTTGGAGTATGTCCAGAGGAGGGCCACCACAATGGAGAGACTTAGGGAGCTGGGGATGTTTAGCCTGGAGAAAAGAAGGTTAAGAGGTGATATGAAAGCCCTGTTTAAATATTTGAAGGGATGTCATACTGAGAAGGCAGCTAGCTTGTTTTCTGCTGCTCCAGAGAAAAGAACCCAGAACAATGGATGCAAGCTACAGGAAAAGAGATTCCAGCTCAACATTAGGAGGAACTTCTTGACAGAAAGGGCTGTTTGACAGTGGAACACATTCCCTCAATAGAGAATGATG
>NW_024830280.1:0-1410 GCF_019175285.1 Sceloporus undulatus
TTTGGAAGGGGGCCTTGGGGGTTATAAGAAGGAAGGAAGCCCCTCTTTCCTCAAAGAAAGGCATGGGGCTGCCAGGCCTCCTCTCCCTCTTTCCTTCCTTGCCTCCTCCTCGGAGGATTCCTTGGTGCCCTGGTACTTGGGGGTTATTATGAGAAAAGAGGGCGGGGGTCCCTTAGAGAGAGACATGGCCATGTTGGGGATCATGATCCAAATATAAAAAGGTCTTTGAGGAGCCCCCTCCCTCCTGGAAAGAGGAGCAGAGGAAAGACCCTGGAATAATGTGTCCAGTTCTGGGCACCATAATTTAAAAAGGATGTGGAGAAAGTGAAGCATGTCCAAAGCAGTGTGACTAAAATGGTGAAGGGTCTGGAAACCATGCCCTATGAAGAACACCTTAGCGAACTGGGGTTGTTTAGCCTGGAGAAGAGACGGTTAAGAGGTGATATGATAGCCCTGTTTAAATAGTTGAAGGGATGTAATCTTGAGGAGGGAGGAAGCTTGTTTTCTACTGCTCCAGAGACTCGGACCCAGAACAATGGATGCAAGCTCCAGGAAAAGAGATTTCACCTCAACGTTAGGAAGAAGGAACTGACAGTAAAAGCTGTTCAACATTGGAACGTGTCGAGTCTCCTTCCTCAGAGGTCTTTAAACAGAGGCTTGATGGCCATCTGTCAGGGATGCTTTGATTGAGATTTCCTGCATGGCAGAATAGGGTTGGACTGGATGGCTGTTGTGGTCTCTTCCAGCTCTACGATTCTATGATTCTATGAGTATATACAGAATAGCCCCCAGGATTCCAAAGCATGGAGCCATCAATCTGCATTAATCCTACAGGTAGGTGCAGCTTTATTATCTGTCTTTTATTGCCCTTTGTCCATATGAGCAAGAAGGGGAATGGCCTCTGCCTGCATTGAGATCCTTCACTATCATCTTAACTGAGAAGCTCTACAGACCACCCCTAAGGGACGGCCTGCAGTCGCCCCTTTTTGCAATGGATCAGGGCTGTGGCAGGGTCACCCTGTGGCCCTGATCTGGCCTTTCAAGGGTGCGAAAAGGAGCTGCAAAAAGCAGCTCCATTTTGCGCCCTCAAAAGGGCACCATAGCCGCATTGCCACAGCTATGCAGCATTTCTTTGGGGCTGTGTCATGTGGAGCAGCACATGGCATCAGGGCGTCCTGGGAAGCAAAGTTGGGCATGCATCGTGAGGACACTATGCCCTGACACTGCCCCTATGCCGGCTTTAATGCCAGTGTGTACAGGTCCTGAGTAACATCAGAGGCAGCATGTAGGCCTGTGGCTCCATCGCAAAGTGGTTTGAGCACTGGTTTATGAGTTTGGATATCAGGGTTCAAATCGTAGCCCAACCATGAAAGCCACTGAGTGACCATAGTCAGGCTACACTCTCTCAGC
>NW_024830281.1:0-1410 GCF_019175285.1 Sceloporus undulatus
CCTGAAGAAAGGAAGCTTTGAGGCCCAAAGGCAAAGTTGCACATGCACTTCCATCATGATGGCTGCTATGCCAAAGTGTTAGTAATGTGAGAGAATTAGTGATCAAGCATCATATATCTTAGACTGAACTTTTATATTACCTACTGACTCTACTGAGCTAGTCATCAGTGGAGCCTGGTTACAAACTGAGCTGTCCATCAGAAATAGGTATGGTATTATCATGGCAGTTAACAAATTAAGAATTCTGTGGGGTATATTTCTGATCAAATTGGCATAGGATGGGGGCTAGATGTCTAAAATTCCAGAGGAGGGAACCACTCATGCACTCACCTCTCTGGAGACAATTTCCCAGAGGAAACAAAGAAAACATGGAACAAGAAGCACAGGGGGAGATAGGAAAGGCTCATATTCACTTGGCTAGCTGGATATGATTATGAGAGTTTTTCCCCCCTCCTCTGTTCTCAACCTCTTACCTGCTTGCAAAGAAGCAAAGCCAAAGGATATGAGGGCAGAAGTAGTACAGCTTTCAGGCCTCCACACAATTCTCCCTTTGGTTTCCCTTTTCCTGAAAGAGTGGGTGCTTTGCCTACATTCCCTAAGAACTGGCCAAACGGTGGTCTCTCTTTATAGCCTACAAAACAGGCTGCCAATTTAGGGTTGATGTTTCAGCTGAGCCTTAATATACTCAAGATGTGATCCCTCCCACGCAGACCAGCATCACTGCAATCATATGCAAATTCCAACTTCTGATAACATTTGAGTGTTGGGTGGGCTATCTTGGTGGTTCTGGGGGGGGGGAATTGCCCCCCTATGAACACACTCACTGCATCTCACCCCCAAGGGGAACGCCAACAATTTTTTGGGGGAAAACTGAAAAAAAAAGCTCTTAAAACAGTCTGCATTCTGGAGTAGAACACAGTTTCAGAATGCAGTAGTTTAAAAAGTACTTCCAGAACTTGACTCTTAGTTTCTCAGCTACTCATCAGCATGTCAGATCTCCTCATGGCTGAGCAGTTGATTGGCAAGCATGAGAAATGGCCATCTACTCTGAGGGAAATAGTCAAAGCCCTGTGGAAAGAGATCATGCTACATGCACCGCAGGTCAAGAAGACATTCCTGAGATTGAAGATGTTTTGTCTGCAAGGTCTAAGAGGTCAAGCTGTATCAAGAGATGCTCAAATAGAACAAGTCATGCTGGATCCAAATAAGAAGCCACCATTTTTTCTCCTTCCTAATGAGTACAGTTCCAATATGATTACTATAAGTTTTTTTTAAAATACACAATTCTGTCCACAGTTCTTTTAAGAACATAAAAATACAGAAACAGCCATACTGGAACAAAGCCAAATGCAGTCCAGCATTCTGTTGTCAGCATGGCCAGCCAGATGTCCCATGAAGCCTACCAGGAGG
>NW_024830282.1:0-1410 GCF_019175285.1 Sceloporus undulatus
ATATAGAACATTCTAATGTTGCTTGGCCAGACATGGCCCAGTATTAATCTGTAAAATGTTGGAGGGTATGGAATTTTATTCCCTGACTATGTTACTTTTTGGAGCAATCTATGTAGAAAAAGAAAGAAAATAGCCTAATTTGGAGGAGGGAATGCCTTTCAAAGTTTTTCACACAATCCTAAATAATATGAAAAAGTATCAGATAAGCATTACTTATTGCATGAAGAAAAAGTAACTGGAAGAGGAGTTTCTTCCCTCTTTCCTACCCTGCCCCATCTTCTTTTCATTAGCATCTTATTTAGGCCTATTCAAAGAAGAAAACAACATTAAGAGCACGCCTGATGGATTATTCCTCTCCCCACCACCACTTTGCCTTAAGAAAAATTGCCTTTTAGGGTACTTTAGGTTACATTTCATTATTGTCTTTGACTTTGATTCTCTTTCTTCACCCAGACTCTTGGGCCCCATACAGACAGGCCAAAATAAAGCTGCTTTGGGCCACATTGGAGGTATACTGTTTAAACGATGCATGCCTCCTAAGAGTCCAGAAGCCGCACCAAAGCCACGTTCCAATTCTAAGGACTGGAGCGTGGCTTTGGCATGGCTTCCAGATACTTAGGAGGCATGCATCATTTAAACAGCATACCTCCAAAGTGACCCAAAGCAGCTTTATTTTGGCCTGTCTGTATGGGCCCTTGGTTTTCATTATTGCCTTTGTATGAACTGAGAAATCTAGGTTATATGTTAGTACAATTTATTAAGCCTGAGCCATTGAGCAATTTAGAACCAGTAATCTGGACCAAAGACTGAACAAAAGGATCAAAGCATAAACCAGAGTGGTCAGTCAAGGAGCAATCAAGGGATGACAAGTCAGGACCAAAATATTACCAAAGAGTACTCACAGTTCACTAATATTATGATGCTCTATCAAGGTCAGCTGGAACAGTAAACTCTTTTCTTGCCCAAAAAACACCTAGTAGTCAGCTAAGGGGGACAGAATCTGTCCAGAGCTTGAAAATATAAAGCTACCCAGTTTGGAAGGACTTGAAAAAGATGATAGCCTAAATAGTTTATATGTGACCTGTCTACTGGTACTGCTGGCTGACATGGAACAGTGTTGTGTAAACTAAGCATAGAGTATGGAGTACAAATAAAAAAAGTTACAGATAGCAGAGATCTGTAGAATCTTGTCAAAGTAACTTTATTGCTGGATTTCCACAGTGACGTATTTTTCCGGGATCTAATACACCTCAGGATTCCAGGCCCCAGTTTCTAACCCAGACCAATGGCTTAAGGACAATAGCAGCATTACTATACAATGGCTCGTTCCGCACAGGCCTTTGCGGGGCCACCGTCACGTGCTAAGGGTTGGCTGAGGACCGAGCGTCCATACCGGCCTCACCCCAAGCA
>NW_024830283.1:0-995 GCF_019175285.1 Sceloporus undulatus
TTAGACATATCCAGTTATTTAATATTCACTTCATGTATTCAGCTCATATATGATCACTGTTGTATTAGATAGATAGATAGATAGATAGATAGATAGATAGATAGATAGATAGATAGATAGATAGATAGATAGTTCTGTGTGTTGAAACATTGTATAGTGTTGGGGGTTGGGAAAATAAGGTTGAATATTAAGGGTGAGGTTTGGCTTGTGGATGGGACTCTGCTAAAGGGTTTGGAATGTGGGATAGAATGTAACAGTTCTTCAACTGTAAGGTGGCTAGTGGCTGTGGAGATTGAGTCCTGGGTGGGGTTTTAAAGTGGGAACTTTTCCTTGTGCCTTCAGATTCTGCAAAGACGTGCTTGTGGTTACTTCTGCTGTGCATCTTACAATAAACTTTCTTGTTTTACATTAAGTTGGTTGTGGATCATTAGCCTGAGGTTCTCAATTCTCACAGTGGGATCCCACTGGTCATTTCTCTCCAGGATGAAAAGGAGCCATTGCTCAGCACTCTTTCGGTTCGGCCAGTCAACTAATTACAAATCCATATAACAGTTACCTTGTCTATCCCACATTTTACAAGCTTGTTTGTAAGAATGTCAAGGCGAACTTTGTCAAAAGCCTTACTGAAATCAAGATATGCTATATCCACAGCATTCCCTTCATCCAACAAGCTGCTAATTTTATCAAAAAAAAAAAAAAAGAGATCAAGTGTCTGGCATGACTTGTTTCTCTGAAACCCATGTTGACTTTTTGTGATTATGGCATTGCTTTCCACTGCTGTGGACTCTGAGGGAGAGAAGAGCCATCTGGCCGGTCCCAGCTGCTGGTGAGGCAACCTCCCTCCCTCCCAACTGCCACTGCTGTGGACTCTGAGGGAGAGAAGAGCCATCTGGCCGGTCCCAGCTGCTGGTGAGGCAACCTCCCTCCCTCCCAACTGCCACTGCTGTGGACTCTGAGGGAGAGAAGAGCCATCTGGCCGGTCCCAGCTGCTGGTG
>NW_024830283.1:1095-1410 GCF_019175285.1 Sceloporus undulatus
GACTCTGAGGGAGAGAAGAGCCATCTGGCCGGTCCCAGCTGCTGGTGAGGCAACCTCCCTCCCTCCCAACTGCCACTGCTGTGGACTCTGAGGGAGAGAAGAGCCATCTTGCCGGTCCCAGCTGCTGGATCACCCAGTAAGAGGGAGAGCACACCAACATCTGAGCCCAAGGGACTGAAACCAACAGCCACTTCTCTCCAGGGAAGCTTCCCTGTCCAGCAACATCTATATTAGATCCCTTGTACCTTGTGGTAACACAGAGAGAGAGGAGCAAGCCTTCCCTGATAACATCTAGGAAGGAGACAACATCTGGGA
>NW_024830284.1:0-531 GCF_019175285.1 Sceloporus undulatus
TAAAATACAACGTTTTTAATAAAACCGATTCAAAATAACCCTGGTGTAATCTCGCGTTCCGAAACGCGTTATTCTTCGTTCCCATCTGGTTATTTAAATCGAAGTTTTTACCTGCAAGCGTTCCTACTTGGCATGAAATCGGTGTTTAAATAAAGCGATTCTTCTCTTCCATACCTTATTTGGAGCTGTCAATCAATAGTACGTCAGAATGACGTAACGTTAACCCGGATTATTTGGAAGCGATTTAACTTTCGTCAGCGTTTCCATTTCATTGACCGTTTGTGAAATGATGTATTTTTGGCGGTTTTTTTTAAAATGAACCAATCAAGGCGCTTAAACGATCAAACGTCATAAGCGCTGTCAGCCTTATATACATTTTCCCTCCGAATTTAGTAGGAAACCCAAGCTCTTTCCAGAGGAACTATGGGATAGGTTTTGCATGACAGCATTCCCTCTTCATGTCTCCCAAGACAGCCAGGGAGAATCCCTTCAGAGAGCCCAGAGATCAATGGGGGAGGCTTCTGGCAAAGC
>NW_024830284.1:631-1410 GCF_019175285.1 Sceloporus undulatus
CCCCCCCCCCCCCCCACCATTGATCAGAGCCCTTCCCTGTCTGGGCGAGATCAGATGCCTCCTCGCGAGGAGCCTTCCCTTCCCTGCCTGGGCGAGATCAGAGCCCAAGCGGGCAGGGAATGCCTCTTTGAGACGAGCCTTCCCTTCCTGCCTCTCCTCCGTTAGAAATGGGCTCTCCCCACACAGAGGGGAGGTTGCAATCCACCGGGAGAAGCCTTGTAGTCCTTTGCAGATGCAGGCGCTTGAGCAGCCGAGACTTCAGGCGCTTAAAGCGCTGAAGAGATTAAGCGCCTGTAAACCATTGAAATAAAAAATAAAAATAATCCTTATCTCTTATTGAAAGACCACAGCGAACAAAGGGGTGAGGGAAGCAAAAATGGCGACAGCCACGACGGATGGGGACAGAAAGGGCAACTCCCCCAAGGACAGCCCCCACCACAGTCCGCTCCTCCCATCCATCCAACCCGATTCAAAGGCTGTCGTTCCTATTTAAATACTCCGGTTCCTAACTCGAATCAATGGAAAAACGTAGGTCGGACCCTAGTGTTTTTTTAACACGTGTTAAATGAGGAAAATTCGATTTAAATTTTTATCCCGCTCTACGATTCGATTTGTAGTGGGGACAATTGCGGGTTGCTCTAGAACCGTTCTAGGTTTAAATCGGATCCTAATATGAACGCCACTCCTTGGATTCGATTCAGAACGCGGGGTTTCCCCTAGTGGGAACATCCCCCAAGTCTACAAAAGCTCATGCTACAATTTCTTTCACACAGTTAGTC
>NW_024830285.1:0-1410 GCF_019175285.1 Sceloporus undulatus
CAAGTCACCTAAAACTCAATTCAGGACAAATAAAAACATAGTTTAAAATGCACAATTGTGATCAGAAGTGGGGGTTTTCCTTAAGTTCTTTACAAGAGGTTGGGTGGGTAAGTCTGCTGGAAGGGATTCGTCTTAAGTGCTTTCTTGAAAGCATCTAAGATGGTGATAAGACGTATCTCCTCCGGCAAGTTGTTCCATAACTTGGGGACCATGGCTATGTATGCTTTGTGAGAAGTTGTTCTTATCCTGACCTTTGGGTAATCTAAAAGGTTCTTCCAAGATGTTCTGAGAGTGCAGGGCGGATTATGTAGGGAGAGGTGTTCCCTCAAGTAGCTCGGGGCCAAGCCATGTAGGGCTTTAAAGGTAATAACCAACACTTAGTATTGCGCCCGGAATCTAATTGGCAGCCAATGTAGAGATACTGGTGTTATATGGTCTGACCTAGATGTTCAGGTGATCAATCTGCCTGCTGCGTTTTGAACTCACTGAAGCTTCCAAACTTGGTACAAACATAGCCTCATGTAGAGCACTGAACTTAAGAAGTGAACTTGAAATCAGGCCCTTGTTTTCATACATATTAAGGTTTCCATTTAGCAATTATGAGCAATGTCTATGAAGAGAGAAAAGGGTAACATGTGCTCTGACTCAACACTCTATGGCAGTCTCACAGGAAATGATGCCACTTTTCAATTAAAATAGTTTTACATGTATTTAATGGAATAATTTTCAAGGGCCTGACTATTATTATTATTATTATTACAGTATTATTATTATTATTATTATTATTAAACTTTATTTCTAGAGCGCTGTAATTATACACAGCGCTGTACAAAGTCAGTAAAATTAAGGAGTATATAAAAGCCTGCCCCAGGCGTACACTCTTAAGATAATAACAATTAAATATAGAAATAGATAAAATTATCATGTAGAAAGAAAAGACAAATTAAAAACATCAAATATATAAGCAGATCACATCATATCAAACATTATCAGACAGCCAGATGACAATCACAAATTCCCTGAGAATGCTTCCCTAAAGAATATGGTTTTCAGCTCAGCCTTAAAGCTGGTTAGGGAAGTGATAAGCCGAGCATGCAGAGGAAGAAGGTTCCAGGAATGGGGGGCAGCAAGAGAGAAGGGGCGGATCCGGGACGGGGCAGAGAAAATCCTGGGTTGAGAGAGGAAGCTTTGGCTACCAGAGCGGAGAGTGTGAGTAGGGATGTAGGGAGACAGAAGATCAGTTAAATAAAGAGGGGCCAGACTATCTGCTTCTACTGAATTCCTCATGAAAGTTCCCTCAATTTCTTCTTTGGTAGCTCCTATGAGTAAGGATACAATGATTATATGGATTTGGAGGCATCCAGAACAGGGTCATGCTCAGGTCACTCACACCAACTGTATTAATTTAAT
>NW_024830286.1:0-1410 GCF_019175285.1 Sceloporus undulatus
ATTGTATTGACAGTTGAATTATATTTCAACTTTTATAGAATATATATTTCTAGAAGTACCTGTTTCATCTTTTGACAGCTGCCTTGAGTCTCAGATTGGGGGGGGGGGGAGGTATGGTATCAGTCAATAAATTCTCACTTCCAGAAATTTGTTTCTCATTTTAGTATTTTAATATTTTTCTTTGGTATTTTGTTTCCACTGCTTCTCCCTTGCACTTTGTTATAGTTAACTATATAGTAAAGAGCCAAAATCCCCTTTATTTTACAATCAGAGTAATATGAAGGATGTTGTATCATAAGTCTAGACTGGAAATTAAATGTAGTAGTTTTTCCTCCTCTCAAAAATCTCCTGTGAAATCACTTTTTGAGGGAAGACTAACTGTGTCTTTCTGATAAAAAGGCATTGACTTTCAGAGCCCAGAGCACTTACCATTACCTGCAAGGACCATGGGGGAAAAAGGCTTATTGGAAGTCAGCTCAAGCAACAGAAAATTCCATGCCTTCTGAAAAAACAAGAAGTAGCTTTGAGACATTTTCAAGCTTTAATTGGTACATTCTTCAACAGTAAACAAAATGTTCTCAGGGGAGAAAGAGTTAATTTTCAAAATTTTCAAAAATGAAGCCTGCTTGTAAAATGGGATTTCCCACTGCTGCCTTAGTAAAACTCATGGGTAGAGATGGTGTACACATGTGTGATGGTAATGAAGGTGGGCACAACTTGCTTCCTCCCCAAAGACAAAATCATTTCCTGCTGATGCTGACAAGAGTCAGCTGTTCCATAAACCTTTGTGGGCAGAGTGAGCCTTTGGGTCCATTACATTTGGGTATCATCTTAAATGGCTTCTATGTGGTTTATGACGTGGACCTGATTAGCACTGCAGAAATGATGTATTTTGACACCACTTCAGTCACCATGGCTCAGTGCTATGCGATTCTGAGATTTATAGTTTTGTGAGATATTTAACCTTGTCTGTCAGAGAACCACAACAAACCACAAATCCCAGGACTTCATTGAGTGGAGCTGTGGCAGATAAAGCAATGTCATGCTGTATTATTTCTGCGGTGCATATGCAGCCTTGGGGGGGGGGGTCTATGTAGATCACAGCATGTCCTACCATTAAGCAAACTGAGGCAAACACTTTGATTGGCAGCCATTTCTTCTGTGTCCCACCCCATCTCTACTGGCAAACAGAGCTCTGTGTGCTGCATAGTTTTCTCACATCAGGTGTAGTAGAGGACACAATCCTGTCACCAGTGCTGAAGTAAGATTCCACTGCCCATCAATTTCACTTCTATACATGGATAGGCAGAGGGGTTATCATTTACTCCTGTACCTTAGGTACCAACATATTTTTGGTTGCACCTGAAGGGGACAGCCCTTGAATCGAGAAACCTGGGTCACTTTAGTATG
>NW_024830287.1:0-299 GCF_019175285.1 Sceloporus undulatus
GGAGGGTGCCTCACCAGCTTCTGGGACCAGCAATGATGGTTCTTCTCCCCCTAAGAGCCCACAGCAGTGGTAGTTGGAATGGAGGGAAGGTGTCTCACCAGCTGCTGGGATCAACAACAATGCTTCTTCTCAACCTCAGAACCCACAGCAGTGGCAGTTGGAATGAATGGTGCCTCACCAGCTGCTGGGACCAGCAACATTGGTTCTTCTCGTCCTTAGAGCCCACAGCAGTGGGAGTTGGAAAGGAGGGAGGGTGCCTCACCAGCTGCTGGGATCAGCAACAATGCTTCTTCTCTCCC
>NW_024830287.1:399-1410 GCF_019175285.1 Sceloporus undulatus
AGCAACCATGGTTCTTCTATCTCTCAGAGCCGACAGCAGTGGCATTTGGCATCGATGGAGGGTGCCTCACTAGCTGCTGGGACCGGTAACAATGCTTCTTCTCTCCCTCAGAGTCCACAGCAGTGGCAGTTGGAAAGGAGGGAGGGCGCCTCAGCTGCGGGCAAAGCCAATGATGGTTATTCTTCCCCCCCGCGGAGAGGCCAGCAGTGGCATTCGGAATGGAGGAAGGTGCCTCACAAGCTGCTGGGAATGACAGCAATGGTTCTTCAGTCCTTCAGTGGTAGTTGGAATGGAGGGAGGGTGCCTAACTAGCTGCTGGGACTGGCAATGATGGTTCTTCTCTCTGTCAGAGCCGAGAGCAGTGGCATTTGGCATCGACAGAGGGTGCCTCACCAGCTGCTGGGACCGGTAATGATGATTCTTCTCTCTCTCAGAGCAGACAGCAGTGGCATTCGGAGTGGAGGAAGGTGCCTCACCAGCTGCTGGGAATGACAGCGATGGTTCTTCAGTCCTTCAGAGCCCACAGCAGTGGCAGTTGGAATGGAGGTAGGGTGCCTCACCAGCTGCTGGGACCAGCAATGATGTTTCTTCTCTCCCTCACAGCCCACAGCAGTGGAAGTTGGAATGAAGGGTGCCTCACGAGCTGCTGGGACCGGCAACAATGGTTCTTCACTCCCTCAGAGCCCACAGCAGTGGCAGTTAGAATGAATGGTGGCTCACCAGCTGCTGAGATCGGGAATGATGGTTCTTCTCTCCCTCAGAGCCGACAGCAGTGGCAGTTGGAAAGGAGGGAGGGTGCCTCACCAGCATCTGGCACCGGTAATGATGGTTCTTGTCCCCCTGGGAGCCCACAGCAGTCAGTTGGGATGGACGGAGGGTGCCACCCCAGCTGCTGGGACCAGCAACTATGACTCTTCTCTCAAAGCCCACAGTAGTGGCAGTTGGAATGGAGGGCGGGTACCTCACCAGCTGCTGGGACCAGCAACGATGGTTCTTCTCTCTCTCAGAGCC
>NW_024830288.1:0-1410 GCF_019175285.1 Sceloporus undulatus
GAAGCCATACAAATGCCAGCATTGTGGGAAAGGTTTTTCTCAGCAGTTACACCTAGTGACACACAAGAGAATCCACACAGGAGAGAAGCCATACAAATGCCAGGATTGTGGGAAATATTCTTCTTCAAAGTCAGACCTAGTGATCCATCAGAGAGTCCACACAGGAGAGAAGCCATACAAATGCCACCATTGTGAGAAATGTTTTTCTACGAAGTCATATCTAGTGACACATCAGAGATTCCACACAGGAGAGAAGCCATACAAATGCCATCATTGTGAGAAATGTTTTTCTACGAAGTCACACCTAGAGAGACATCAGAGATTCCACACAGGAGAGAAGCCATACAAATGCCATCATTGTGAGAAATGTTTTTCTACGAAGTCATATCTAGTGACACATCTGAGAATCCACACAGGAGAGAAGCCATACAAATGCCAGGATTGTGGGAAATGTTCTTCTTCAAAGTCAGACCTAGTGATCCATCAGAGAGTCCACACAGGAGAGAAGCCATACAAATGCCAGCATTGTGGGAAATGTTTTTCTACGAAGTCAAGCCTAGTGAAACATCAGAGAGTCCACACAAGAGAGAAGCCATACAAATGCCAGCATTGTGGGAAATGTTTTTATTCGAAGTCACATCTAGGGACACATCAGAGAGTCCACACAGGAGAGAAGCCACACAAGTCCCAGTAATGAACCAATATTATTTTTGTCAATAAGGAATACAAAAAATATATTTGCAATCCAGTGATGCTAAGAACAGGCCCTTGTGGTTTTCACACTATTGTTTGTCTCTCCATTTGTCTGTTTATGTTTTAAGGTTGTATTCTGTGAAATTTAGGTTTTCATTACTAATAGAATAGATAATTTATTTGGGTTGTAAATTTGGCTGGGGATTGTGGGTTGTGGTATAGGTTAGGTAGACGGGGGGGACTGGGATTTGTTAGTTATGGGAATGATAGCTTTTGCAATGTGTGGGATGTTGGCTGAAGAAAGTTGGAGGCTGATATTAACAGAAAGCGTTAGTTTCTGGGAAGGGCAAAGGAGGCCTTGTTACCTGTGGGGCATAGACTGTGGGAATTGGAGGTGGGGGTAGGTTTGGAAGAGGGTTATGTTTTAGGTTTGGGGTTTTTAATATATTGTTTGTATTGGAGTGGGCAGTTCTGGCTTAAAAACTGAATTTCTATGTGTTCTCAATAAAGTTATTTGCTATTTCAACACAATGGACTCTTTGATGCACAGAAGTTCTGAATTTGCCCAAAACTGACCCTGTCTTCTCTCCTCAGTCCTCAGCTGTATTCCCAGCCATAACAACAGCAGAGACAAACACACACACACACACATATACACATAAACAGGGACAGCTATATTTCCAAATTAGATCCTTCCTTTCCTGCCTTTCCCTCCTG
>NW_024830289.1:0-1410 GCF_019175285.1 Sceloporus undulatus
CAGGTTAAGAAGAAGTGGAATCCTTTTGTTCTATGAAGAAAGAGAGAGAAAGATACATCTTTAAGGTAAATTTTCATCTGCAATAAACTTAGAAGAACCCAGAATTTGACCAGATCATTTTTACTTGCAGGGATTAGCTTAGTTTAAAAAGGATAAAGAAATCTACTGCAAAGTATAAACAAGATTAAGAAAGCAATCCGCTCCTAATAAAAATCTGGGGCAATATACAATACACAACGTATTTCTTCAAAAAAGGAGTGTAAAGCATCGTAAATGAATATTCCCATCATGGAGGTGAGTCCGTAGGAAGGAAGGGAAAAGAAAAAGATTCCTGGTTAATTTTCCTTGATGATTGGCAGGTTCAAAATCCTATGTATCAAAAATACCGCTTAATCTTTTTAAAGTGCGTATTTGTGATTTCTATACTTATTTAATAGGAAATTATCCAACTTGGAAAAAAAGAGGATAATGAAAGAAATAAGCAAATATTAACAAGGCTTGTGTGAATTTAAAAAAGAACAAAGAGTGAAACTTAACAGATGAACCTCACCAATTTGAAAGAATGTCTTTAAAATATGCTGCTAAAAGAAAAAGGTATTTGGTCTCTTTTTATATCTGACTGGGCATTTAACAAATCAAGTGTCTGAGAACATGGATGATATTTTAACTCTGAG
The DNA here is from genome assembly GCF_019175285.1 of Sceloporus undulatus. Classification (NCBI taxonomy): domain Eukaryota; kingdom Metazoa; phylum Chordata; class Lepidosauria; order Squamata; family Phrynosomatidae; genus Sceloporus; species Sceloporus undulatus. Next base: position 675 of record NW_024830289.1, read on the forward strand.
ATGTTCATTTCTGTGACCTTTTGCAGACTAAAAGGGAATTATTCAAGTTTAGTTGATTCATGCTCTAAAGAGTCGATCTCTTTCAGTGTTAAGGCTCCAGCCCCTGGTTGAAAAAGAGAAGCTAAATGATTTGAAAAATAAATTGGATGGTGAAAGAAAGAACGCACAATGCTATAGCAAAGTTGTCAGGTGAGATTAAAAGACGTAGCTCTAGAACAAAAGGTTGTATGCTGTTTAGAGACTTAAACACAACAATCCAGCAGATGTGGTACGCATTGTAGTATTTGTAATTCTGTGTTCTCTGTTTTGCCTGCCTCACTAAATAACCTTTGGCTAGGAGAAGGATGAAACTTCACCTTTCTGACAATGTTAAGAAAAGAATAAACATGCACCAAAACATCTGACATGAGGTAAAGAACAAACCTTCCTTCAGCAAAGGAAAAGTGAGAAGCATTTCCAATGAACATCTCCAACATTTTGGTAAGTCCCTGAAAGGTAGGTCCCTTTATTTGGAAGAGAACAGGTCCCTGTTTTTCCTCACTTGACAGCATCTTGCAACTAAGCACCGGGAAATAGTTTATGGTTAAAGGATTATGGCATCATTTTGTAAATGACCTCTTTGTTAATCTGAAAGGAAATTTTCAGGTTAAGAAGTGGAATCCTTCTGTTTCCTGAAGAGAGAGAGACAACTTTAAGGTAAATTTTCATCTACAATAAACAGAATAGCTTAGTTTAT
>NW_024830290.1:0-587 GCF_019175285.1 Sceloporus undulatus
ATTACATGTGGAAGTTGCTTTTATTTCCTATGTGCCACTGTATTTACTCTAGTTTTGCAGACTCTTAAGCAGAAGTGGGCAAACTGAAGGCTGCAGGGAGCCACTCCTGCCACTTGCTTGGGAGGAAATGTCATTTTCCACTGGTGAAAGGCTTCTGGAGCACTGAGTTCTTCTTTGTGGTCTCTATGACTCACACAAATGGAGTTATCTGCAGCTGTGCAGTGCATAATCTGGAACCTTCTAGAGCTGTTGTGTAAGCATTTTGACGGTAGCTCCATCCACCCTCACATGACTGTCTAGTGTGCTGCCCTCCTAAACCCTCAGTTCTTTTTTATCCACCTCTGTAGCGGTATCTTAAGGAACTGCTTAGAGTGCTTCCTAGTTTACTTGATTCTGCTTAGTTTCTGAATTTCTACAGTTTGACTTGTCTTCTGCTTCGATCTTCATGGTTTAACTTGGTTTCTTCGTGGTCTCTGCGAATCATACAAATGGGTTTCACTGCGCCTGCGCAGTGCTGCTCGGAACCTACTGGAATCACTGGGCAGAGTTTACTCTGCAACATATTGAAACTTTTTGGCGGTAACTCC
>NW_024830290.1:687-1410 GCF_019175285.1 Sceloporus undulatus
CTTGTGGAAAAGTCTACACAAGGCCACCTTTATCAATACTTGTTGGCAAATTGAACAACCAAGTTTGGTGAAGCAGAACTTTCTGTTGCAAAATTTGTGCTGTTTCCACATTTAAACCTCATGATTGAGCCATAACATTACATGTGGAAGTTGCTTTTATTTCCTATGTGCCACTGTATTTACTCTAGTTTTGCAGACTCTTAAGCAGAAGTGGGCAAACTGAAGGCTGCAGGGAGCCACTCCTGCCACTTGCTTGGGAGGAAATGTCATTTTCCACTGGTGAAAGGCTTCTGGAGCACTGAGTTCTTCTTTGTGGTCTCTATGACTCACACAAATGGAGTTATCTGCAGCTGTGCAGTGCATAATCTGGAACCTTCTAGAGCTGTTGTGTAAGCATTTTGACGGTAGCTCCATCCACCCTCACATGACTGTCTAGTGTGCTGCCCTCCTAAACCCTCAGTTCTTTTTTATCCACCTCTGTAGCGGTATCTTAAGGAACTGCTTAGAGTGCTTCCTAGTTTACTTGATTCTGCTTAGTTTCTGAATTTCTACAGTTTGACTTGTCTTCTGCTTCGATCTTCATGGTTTAACTTGGTTTCTTCGTGGTCTCTGCGAATCATACAAATGGGTTTCACTGCGCCTGCGCAGTGCTGCTCGGAACCTACTGGAATCACTGGGCAGAGTTTACTCTGCAACATATTGAAACTTTTTGGCGGTAACTCC
>NW_024830291.1:0-1410 GCF_019175285.1 Sceloporus undulatus
ACATCAATCTCCAGGTCGGATGGTTCAACCTGCACCTTCACCTCAGTCATGATGACAAATAGGTTACAGCAGAGTTCACTAACTGTAAGATCCAACAACCTTCACCAGTAATCCACAACAGCAACTTGCTTAAAAGCAGTGAAGTTTATTGAGATACAGATGAAAGTGATCAGACAGGCTTTTTAGTGAACTCTGAAACTCAAACCACAAACCCCAAGTTAAAAGTACTCTTGGCCGGCCCCCACCTTTTTTTCCTGCTCTCCCGCCTTCTACATTCCACCTTTCCCCCTCCTGTTGCTTCCCAGGCTAGCGCGGCTTGAGAAACCAGGTTGACCTTGGGCAGGCTCTGCAGATGTCTCCAACTAATTAAACAGTACATTCCAATCCTATGCTGCTATCCGGCCAAAGCATCCCATCCCCCCTTAGCAAGCAAGCTGGCAGAACTACATCTAAAGCAATTACACCAACAATATGAACAAAACCAAAGTGAATGGGAATATTGATCAGTAATTGGCTTTGGAGTTCTGACACTTCATGACAATTAAAACAGTGTCAAACTGCATTATTTCTCCAGTGCAGATTAGACCTGTGTCACAGGGAGGAGGCTACCACTGCATGGGCATGTACTTAGCAAACATGTATTTCAAAATAGAGCTTTAACTTGAATAGATAAATTTTAATATCATGAGCTGGAATAGGTTCTATTGAAATTAACAGATCATAATTCTCAATAGATATGGCTAGGAGTGCACTTCATATTAATAAACCAGTTTATTTTACAATATATTTGCATATGGAGCAACAATATTTCTTGAGCAAATTGCATATTTTCTTGATATCTAGGTGTACAGATGTGTCATTGCAGGTGCCTTAACATTCTTTCTGTTTATAAGAGAAGGGAGAATGCTTTTTTTTTTTTTAAAAAATGGTGGTTGCCATTTGCAGCTTCTAGAAGCAGTAAATAAGTGGTATTTTTAAAAGGTACAGTATCCATTTTTATTTACTGCAGAATTGTTGTGTATGTATTTATATTTTAAAAATCTGCCTTACCCTTCTAATGTATATGCATCATTCCAACAATCAGACTATTATCATAAACCAACAATATCAACAAAGTAGCATGGAGACCAGCAAAACCAGCAAAACTGTTCTACAGGAGAACAGTCTGCCACAGACTGGTGTCTACTAGAAGACAGAAGGTGGTAAAAGAGGGGGTCACCTGAGCCTCACAGCACAAGGCCTTTCACAGATTTAGTGCAGCAACCTGTATTTTGTCATAACCAATGATGTGTTCATAGAAATGGGCAGTGTGTCTACTGGTACGGGAGGAAGTAGCCCTTTAGCTGTTTTGGATCCAAGCCATGTAGGGGGCTGAGCAAGGACGTAGCCAGGATTTTGGGAAGGGGGGGG
>NW_024830292.1:0-1410 GCF_019175285.1 Sceloporus undulatus
GTAGCAGTGAGTTTTAGACTCCTTCTGTTTCTGAAAGGAGGGCAGCTGCCTTTTCAAGGCAGGCGGCCTAGACTCCCCATTTCAAGGTCTTCTGGCTTTATGGTGAATATGCATGCCAAAATGTCTGTCTTTTTCAATTATTTGTAATATACTCTCTATGGTTTGTTTTTTTTTTTACTGGAAACTTTTTGTACAACACTCCAATAAATGTTTTGCATTTTTATCTGGCCTGTTGTGTAGCTAACTAACCCTTTGAGTTGGAGACAGTGCACTGAATGCCAAGTGGATAAATAGGGGAATATGCCCAAGTGCGGCCACAGGAGGGCGCCCGGGAGCAAGGAGTTGGGCCTTTTCAACGCGTTTTAGACCGACGGACGAGAAGGCCCCTTTCTGCCACCAGAGGGCGTGCCATGAGGACGCTATTAAGGAATGAGTTAGTTGGGAGCCCAAAGCTCAATGGGTGAATGCAGCCACAGGAGGGCGCCCGAGACCAACGAATAAGGATTTGAAAGCGGAAAGGAGGGAGTGCGCCCATTTGGCCGCCAGAGGGCGCGCCATAGAGACTAATGGAATTAGGGCAGCTGCCTCGATAGGGAAACGTGCCCAAACGGAACCAGCAGAGGGCGCCCGAGAGCAAGGAAGACATCTCTTCGGAGGCTCCCAGAGACCCACGTTCGGTGGCGCCCCCTTTCTGCCACAAGAGGGCGCACCAGCACAAAACATGTCAGAAGCTCTTCCCCTTCAGTCCCGGGTCTCCCCTTTGGACTACAATTCCCATAACCACGCAGCCAACATGGTCATCGCCTCTGCAGGCTAGAGGATTCTGGGAATTCCATTCCAAAAGTTCGATGGGGTCCAGAGCGCAGAAAGGCTAAGTTGAAACGTCCCCCGCAATGTCTGGGGATGATGGGAAATATCCTTCAACAGCCTTAAGGTAAGGGCTCCAGAGATGAGGAAGGCTGAGTCAGCCCAACTTTCTGTGCCTTATGAGGATGATGGGAACAGTGACAGGTGAGGATGCCTCCTTCCGCCACCAGAGGGCGCTCCAAAGGAATTAGCTGGATAGATAGGGAAGTGTGCCCAAGTGCAGCCACTGGAGGGCGCCCGAGAGCAAGGAATGGGGCGCTTTGAAGGCTCCTTGGGACCTTAAGGGGGGAAGTACACTCGTCCACCGCCAGAGGGCGCGCCATAAGGACCCCAGTGTAAGGACTTAGCTTGAAAGGCGAGGGTTCAGCTGCAGCCAGTTACAGGTAAGCAACCTGTCCGTAGAAGTGTATGTGACTTATTGGCAATTAACAACAAAGATAATTTAGTGTAACTCAAGTGTTAAAACAATAAGGAATTTAGAAGGTAAAGAAGAAGAAGAAGAAGGTAAGTCTTAATAGGACATAATATTTTCCATTATTTTCT
>NW_024830293.1:0-1410 GCF_019175285.1 Sceloporus undulatus
TATTATTATTATTATTATTATTATTAGATGTATTTAGGGTTGGTCCCTAAGGGGTTTGAGTGACCAGCTTCTGAGCAGGTGATAACAGTAATTGCTAATCTGGGGCTTCTGCTACTTTAATGAATGAACAATAGGGACAAAACCCCAGTAAATGGGTCTGAGAGCAAATTAAGTCTGACTTCTCACTAGTAACCAAAACGATAAGACTAAGGCTTTGGACATATCATGAGTTGACATGACACATATGAGATAACATAAAGATACAATAATCTTCTGTAAAGAAGGTGGCCACATTAGATGTGGGTTGATTCAATCTAAGAAGCTATGGCCCAGAGTCTGCAAGATCTGAGCGTGCATGTGAATGACTGGGGCTCTTAGAGGTCTTTTATGCATAGTGTATCAAAACAATACAAAACTATGGCCCGTTACAGACAGGCCTAAAAATGAGTGCTCCGCACGTGCTAGGGTTAGAAAGGGGCGTCCTTTCCGGATGTGCCCAACTCTAGCGCGCACAGAGCGTGCACAAAATGGTGGTAGCTGTTCTACACGGCCGCCGCCATTACGACATCACGACCGCACCGCCTCTAAATGGGGTGGCGCAGTTGTGATGTAGTGGGGCTGCGTGAGGGCACATAGAGCGCCTTTTCTGCGGCCCCAGAAGGAGCTCCATTTTGGAGCTCCTTCCAGGTTTGCATCGCTGGGCGCAGCTTTTGCATGGCTGCACCCAGCGACGCAGAGGAGAAAGGAGCCAAGCGGACCCTTTCTCCTACTCCCCACTGCCATCGGGTGTCCTTGAGGCTTGAAGCCCCAAGGACATCCCTTTCCAGGCCGCGGGGAAGCGGCCTTTTGCCGCTTCCTCACGGCCCGGAAAGTGGCGGATCGGGGCCTTGGAGGCTGCCATTGTGGCAGCTGAGGCCCCAATACACCAGGGGAAGGAGTGCCTACAGGCTGCCCCAAAGGGGCGGTCTGTAACGCACCAAAGTATTCTGAACCCAGTAACAATTTCAAGCTCTCTCCAGCCTCTGATACTCCAAGTCTTCCTGAAGTTCTTGCTCTTATGTGAGCTGCCAATTGAGCCTATAGCGTTTATTAGACGGGGTCTCTGCCGTGCGGAACTGGGGCTTTTGCGTACTGCGCGATTCGAATTTGTGTGCTAACACGAATGTACTGTCATACCTGGGAGTCCTTCCGCATTGGCGGGTTTCAAATTGCCCAATGCGCATTCACGCGAAGTGCGTTGAGTGCAGAATGTTTTACCAAACCGGACCTTAATATGTGGATTGGCCGATTCGTATCGGCCGCCTTACGCATGCTCAGTGGTGCTCTGCATAGGCCGCGACCTTAAAGGCTTCCGGGGTGAAAAGGGAGGTCACGTCCTTTTCCTGTTTTTCGTGCCTCACATGACAGCCC
>NW_024830294.1:0-1410 GCF_019175285.1 Sceloporus undulatus
TAGTCATTATTATAGTCAATGCAAGATACCACCTACTGTTGTCTGTTTCCACCCAGTAGGCGTGTACACCATTCTCATTGGTTCACTTGGTTCATCCCACAATTAGTGATTTCATCATCTCAGCCTTGACCACTTAACAATTGTCAGGTGTGTCCAATTATTCACTTTGCATTTCTGTCCTTGGCACTCAGGACTTGTTAACTGTATTACCATTTACACCTGTGTGGTTCCCAATTGGCTTCTGCTGAGTCATCCTGCCTCTCACATACATGTTTTATTTCATTTACTGTATATCCCATGTTGTTTTTTCCTTGACAGTAAAGCCATCTGGGCCTGGGGCTTTGTTATCTTTTAGTTTAGTAATGGCTATATCTACTTCTGCAAGGGTAATTGGTTGATTTAAGAAGCTTAGATGAGTTTTTGATATTTTACTTAAGTTGCTACTCTTTATATATTCAATTTTTTATCTAATTCTTCCTTTGTTTGTAAAGTTTCTGTAAAGAGGTTCTTATAAAAAGATTCTGTAATTCTTATTAAGTCCTCCTGTTGAGTATAAATTTGTTGGTTTTCTGTTAATTTTAGAATTGTTTTTTTCTCCTTTTTCTTTTTTTATTTTGTTTGCAAGCCATTTGTCTACTTTATTTGCATTTTCAAAATGAAAATGTTTATAATCCTGATGTCTTTGTAAGTATTCTTTGGATATTTCATATTCTAATTGGTTTTTAATAACTATGATTTGCTCATATAAGTGTTTTTCTTGCACGTTCCTTGTATATTCCTGTTCTTTCTTTTTTAATTTATCTAGTAGTTCTTTCTCCTTTTCTTTTTTGTTTTTTATGAGTTGAGATTCTTGTTGGATAAGGTAGCCCCTTATCACTGCTTTGGAAGCATCCCAAATTGTCTTCATTGGCATAACTTTTGAATAATTATTTTGAAAGTAATTGTTTATTTCTTGTCTTATTCTGTTTATTGTATTTTCGTCATTAAATAAATGTTCTTTGGAGTCTCCAAGAAAAAGCTTTTTTCTTTTCAAAATTAATTACCATTGTGATTGGACTGTGGTCAGAAAAAAGCTTTGGCATAATTTCTGTTTTGATTACATATTTAGATAGGAACTTAGATATTATTATCATGTCAATTCTCGACCAAGAATTGAATCTCCCAGAATGAAAGGTGAATTCTTTGTTATTTTTATGCTGTAATCGCCATATATCTATCATTTCATTTTCCTGTATGAGCTTTAGGGCTGCTTTTGGTAGTTCTCCTTAGTTACTGTTTCTCTTTGAACCCGACATTCTATCTTCTTGGGGATTAATTACTCCGTTCCAATCGCCGGTAATTATAAGTTGATCATAATTGTAATTTTTGTAGTTTTTGTTTTATTTCTCTGAAAAACATCGCTTTTCTAGT
>NW_024830295.1:0-1410 GCF_019175285.1 Sceloporus undulatus
ATTCTGTGATTAATGAACAGTAGAAGTAATTATAAAATGGCCAGCAATTTTGAAACTGTGAAAAAAAAACTATCTCTTCCCTCAAGAATAAAAAAAGTTGGTAAATACTGAAATAAATGAAATCAACTTGCTTTCATGGAAAACCTAAACCGATAACATAAAATGTTTAATTCAGTACTCAGCATATAAAATAGTATTACATGACATATTTATGAAATTTAAATTGACGAAAGCTTTAGTTTTACATAAGCAGATTGTGAATGTAAACTATACTAAGACAGAGCTTCAAATTGCTGCACCCTATATACATTTTAGTTTTGCCATCTGAGAAACAATATGTTTATATATACATATATGCCAAATTTTGTAATAAAATGTACTGAACAGAAATGGTCTTATGCAGTCATAGTCAGAATATTTGAATATAAAGTTTAACTCATCACTGAAAATATTGATACAGTACATTGAACTAAGCATTATTGAACAGTATATTATCATCATACATCATCCTATGGCATATTAATTGTGGACAGCTGATGCAGAGTGCTTGCTTCTACTGTGATTGCCTTGACCAAACTAGAAAGAGATTACAGTACTAGAAGAAGGCAAACAGCAGTCCCCAAGCAGAGGGCATTTCCATATGCTGCTTTGTCATCATAAAGATGGCAGTATCTACTAAGTGCAGAAGTGCACTTTGGATTTGAGTGTTGTATCTACAGTATGCATAAGAATAATTGTTCTCTAATCCTTTTAGATTAGCAGGTACAAATGAATAATTTATCTAATTTTTTATAGTAGGAGAAGCAGGAAAAAGACTTACTGAATTATGTGTGTCTAGCAGTTTATTTATTACAAGCACATTTTTCACACAACTTAACAAGCGATTGTATAGTCATCCCTCCTGATTCATGGCCTTGCTGTTCAGGTCCCTCAGCCTTTTGCGGATGACTAGCTGGGAGGGACATAATGGTGCATGTGCCCAAGGCGCACACACTGCATTGTGTACAGGAGTGCACCCTCATTTATTACAATGGGGCTCCAATATTGGCATTTTTCCAGATTTGTGGGTGGTGGTGGTCTGGAACGGATCCCCTGCGAATCGGAAGGGACGACTGTATAAATTGGTATCATTGGATAGCCAATATAAAAATCAGACAAACTGTATAATTGGAAGCAGAAAATGGGCAAATTTGTTCTCGCTACAAGTTCAAGAACAGGAACAGATTGTGAAATACTAATCTGTACTACAGACATTGACATACTAATATCAAAAATTAAATCAATTATGGTACCAAAATATAATCTGAAGAACATTCATAAAAAATTCAAAGACCACATAACAAACAAATTTGCACTATTAAGCCTAATTGACCATGAACCAGAAAAATTGTGCATTGAACACGGAGATAC
>NW_024830296.1:0-1410 GCF_019175285.1 Sceloporus undulatus
TCGTTTTCCAATATAAAGTGGTGCTTATCTGTCCATCATATAATTGCATAGTGATGTTGAGAAAGTGAAGCTGTTCCGTAGACCCATTTAGGCTCAGAATGATGGAGGAGTAAGAGCTACTGAAGTTTCATTTCAGGATTGGTAGTTTAACACTATTTAACATTATAAGTCTACACTATATAGCAATATTTTATTTTTTAATTATATTTAATGAATATTTACACGACACAAGTATTAAAAAATAACATCACATTACAATGTTTAGTGATGTTTTAATAACAGTTTGAATAATACAACATTGTTACATTACTGTTAAGTTTGCCAAAATTAAAAAGTAGTATACCCCCAATCATTTTTCTTATTTGGCTTTGAGACATGTGGTGTGCTATCCAAGATACACAGCTAAACAACATTTAGTTGAATAGAATCAGTTGGGCTGATCTCTCAGTCTCACATACAGTTTTTATCAACCTTACTTATTTTCACAAGGGCAGGTTCTGCCATTAGCCTCCATCATTAACCTCACCCACTGAGGGTGACAAATTGAGTACCCCACTCTGCCCTGTCAGGCCTGGCCCACTCTGGAGAGCTTCTGCTGATCCATGTTTTTCTCCAGAACCAAAATTTACCCACTTCATGGCAAGGAACCCACTGCAGAGCTACACCGAGAGATAATGGATAGGTAACAACTGAAGTCTCTGCACCCTGCTCTCCAGCAGTCACCTCTGTGTGGAATGGCTACTTCTTGAGTATCTATAGAAGGAGGAAGGTATCTGACGCAGGAGCAAAGCACCACATGTACCCTGTTATATTGGCGGTAGCACCACCACCCAACTTGATAAATGGCTGTCAGAAAAGGAAGAACAGGTCAGTGGACAACCTGTCCAAGCAAACCCCTCCATCTCTCTGTCTTGGTGTGGCAGTACCTCTCCCAAGAAATGAAGACCCTAAAGGACTGTCAGCCAAAGACCATACATCCTGCTGCTGCCAGCATGCATTTTTGTGTCTTGGGACTTGGCTCTGAGACTTTCAAAGCCCCCCCCCCCCCCCGCTTCACACACACCTTCTACAGAAGCTTAGGAAACAGCTACTTAATGCCTGACAGATACAGTCAGGCATGTGGAGTCTTTGGTTGTCATTGCCTGTATGCTTTTGCTTTCTTCTGGGGAAGGTTCTGCTGCACCATTGTCATTCTCCTCTTCCTCTTCCCTGGATGCATGGATATAGTGATCGATTGAATGGGTGGCTGATTCGCAGGTGAGCTACCAGCCAGCTCCATCTCTTTCCTTTCCTTTTTTTTCCATTTCCTTTCCTGGAGGCGCTGCATAGCCTCTATATTTCCTCCCCCTCTGAACATTGAGATGTTACTAGTGGTGAATGGAAGCCCTACTTGCGAACATAGTGGCTAGT
>NW_024830297.1:0-1410 GCF_019175285.1 Sceloporus undulatus
GCATCATTTAAACAGCATACCTCCAAAGTGACCTGAAGCAGCTTTATTTTGGCCTGTCTGTATGGGGCCAAAGTGATCATAATTGTGGTTTATCGGTTCAGGCTCAACATAGTTGATCTTTCTTAAGCATGGCTCTGTATGATGTTTCAGTTGAGCCCTGCAATGATTAAGGAGAAAATTCAGTAGATTTTATAGGATTGTCTGTCTGGATACTGCCCCGCCCCCAGTTTCTATAAGAAACTGAAATAAGTGCACCTGGTTTTGCCCTTCTTACTGAAACAACACTCTTCTAGGCTTATAGGACTAAACATCTGGGCTAAGAGAAACCATGGTTAAGCAGTGAAGCAGTTAACACACATCAGTTAACCAGTGAACTGTGATTAAAAGGTTAAAAGCAGTTTCACCCTGTTTCGAGCCTCAGGTGTATATATGATGCACAAGGCCAAAACTGGGTGAAACTTGAATGAAGCTGTGCTCCATGTGAAAAAATGGAGCAAAATAAAGCTCTTTTGCTCCATGCTAACATGGAAACTGTGCATTATCACACTGGCATATTACCAGCACAACGAGAGCACAGGGATGTGGGAAGGCCCAGGTGGTTTTTGCAAGGGGTCTGGACCATGCGCCTTGGGCCTGGTGAGACGCAGCTGCTGGTGATATTGCTCACCACCATACAGTGTTTTCCTTTTGTCAAACATACTGGTGCATGAATGGCCAGATGCACCAGCGAGCCATCACACACTCCATGATGCAAAATTATGACAAACGGCAGTTTGCCAATAATGCAATGCATGTAATCAAAACATGAAGGAGGGGAACAGGGGGTATGTTGAGGGGGCCCTCCATGATTGCGCTTTGCCAGTGTGTTACTGGATGTACCAATGCCCTGTATGGGCAGTATATCACTCGTGCGACTGTATGGCTGATCACATGGAGCATCCAATGGGATACCAGCTGGTTGGGACAAGGGAGGTTATTGGCAATCACAGGCAGTGTGTTCATTTGATGGTGCACATGCTTGGGGGAGGCAACCCCCCAAAAAAACTAAGCAGCGTGACTTGACGCCACGTGATGTGGACTGCCCATGGGTGGACTGCCCATGACCCATGGGCTGTGTGGACAGCAGGGGTTCCAGATGAATTGGAAAACCTGGTAATGGCACTGTTTTTCCTTTCCATCTGCTCAACTCCTAAGTCAGGAGGGAGATTTGCTTAGGGGATAAGAGGAGCAGCACGTTTCCACATCTGGTCCTTGATTTCTTAAACACAGTTTAAAGAGAGTCAGTGTTATGACAGCACTAACCCAAGGTAGAAAACCATGTCAGTTGCAGGAATTCTATTCCTCCCCACTGCATGCACACACACCCAAACATTTTTATTCTTACTGGACCTCTATTTAGATTTTATTTCT
>NW_024830298.1:0-1410 GCF_019175285.1 Sceloporus undulatus
GACCAAGAATTTCGGGACCAAAATTATAAGATTCACTGGTACTTAAATTGGCAATTAAAAGAAAGGTTTAAAAGAGATCAGAGAGAGAAGGAGTCCATTGACGATGAAACCGAATTAGAGAAATTATTAACATTAGAAAATAAAGGCTTGCTTTCTAAACTATATAAATTTCTATTGAAAATAGAACTAGAAAAAGACATTATTAAAAATAACATGATAACTTGGGCACAAAATATAGGACACAACATTGCGTTAAATCAATGGGAATTTACATGGAACAGACGCTTAAAGTATACCAGAAGTCAGGATATTAGAGAGAACGACTATAAGATGTTTTTTCACTGTTGGTGGTTTTGCCCCAAGATCCAAAAATATTGGCGTGAAATTCACAATTTAATTGGGAATATGTTAAAAATTAAAATGGAATTCAAACCTGAAATTGACTTATTAAATTTAATTGATAGCAAATGAGAGAGAAAAATATGGTAATCTTTCATTTAATCACTGCAGCAAGGATAATATTGGCGTGAAAATGGAAAGATGACAACAGCCCTGAGATACAGGAATGGATAGAAAAAATCTAGGACTTGTTCGAAATGGAGAAATTAACAAGACGATTGACTGACGAAAACATGGAAGGCTTTTTTAAGGAGTGGGAAAGTGTGATAAACTTTCTGCACCAAGAAGAAAAGATCTTTTATTTAGAAGGCTTCATAGTTTAAGATACTTTTAAAATAACAGCAACTTCTATGATGGAGCTAGAAATGTAGATTAAAATTCAAATGATTTAAAATTTGAAAGCGCCATCAAGATGCATAGAATCTGGAGTCTTCTTAGAAATATCCAGTAAGATTGTAGCATAGAGATATAAATAACAAGTAAATAATAATAGGATTACAAATGAAATGTTGAAGATTATTCCCGAGTGCAAGAGAGGAAGGTCTGTGTTTTTATGTTAGCCGAGTAGATAATAGGAATTGTTAGTTAGGTAAGTAAGTAGTAAGTTAGGAAGGATGTTTGGTGAGGAGAAGAAAATGTGTCAATATGTGAAAGAGGGTAAGTTTAAAGTGAAGAAAGTTTATGGAGTGTAGAGGACGCAAGATTGGAGGAAAGGATCAGAGGAGTGAAGGATAAGAGAGATCAGAGAAAGGTGGTATTTGAGAGAGGATTGTTTACGAAGAAAACATTTTTAATTTTTCCATCTGAAGGTAAACAATTGATATGAGAGATTGTCTTTCTGACTTAAATGCATCATGGCATTTATACTTGGCCTGATGGCCGCATCTATGAAGGTGAGGTGAAGAATGGGATCAGGCATGGCTTTGGCATGTACAAGTGTGGCACCTATCCTGTTTCGTATATTGGCCAGTGGGTTGAAGGCAAGAGGCATGGCAAGGTAATGAAAACATG
>NW_024830299.1:0-1410 GCF_019175285.1 Sceloporus undulatus
CTACTTTTCTAGCAGTGCAATCTTGAATATATCTATTCCTCAATAAGCTTAACTGAATGGGACTTTAAATGCCCATTAAAAGTGTGTAGTGGATTACCCCCAAAGCATTTTAGAATATCTTTGTGTATCTGTGATAGCAGTCCAGTAGCGTTTACATCTGACTAGGCATGCATAGGATTATATTGCTGGAAAAGTAGCATCCTGTTTAAAATGGAATTGTACTTTCCCACTTCTTTTGCAATTTCCCCTTATTACAGAAAATCCATTAAGGAGGAGTGTGTGTGTATTTAAGTTGCAGATATATTGTTAATTGTATGTGCTCTGTTTCATTCAGAAATGTGTGTTCAAATGTGTTCTTTGAATAAACAAAAGCATTACTTGTGAAATTCAGGCCTGATTTATGAACTCATGTTTTTCATTTTTTCCTTCTTATGAGCAAGAAAGAATTTACAGTTGTTTTTCCTTTAGCTACATTAACACATTTCACATGGTATGCTTGTACAAAGCAAAAGTTCTCTTTTCCTGTTCTGTACCAATCTTAGATTCTTTTACTAGTCAATAAAAGTTTGAGACTACTCGCTCAGTGCAGTTGTATTGGACTGACTTCAGTCTTCTGTGGTTTCTCTTTTTATTAATTTGAGTCCCCTTAGTCCATTGTTATTAAAGCTACAGAACAAGAGCACATACTTAGGGTCACAATAGCTAAGGCATAACTGATCTGTGTTAAGGAATTTAAGCACCTCTGTTTAAAGACTATCATATTGAATCAGACCCAAGATCTGCATAGGCCATCTTAGCAAAAATGGATTTTAAAAAAAGAAAAGAAAGAAGAATTATCACAGCAATTGCTGGCCGACCTATAATTGATGGGTAGTATGCATTTCCGCTGACTACCCCCATGCTAAGATTGTCAGCATTTTCTCCCAGTACAGTGCGCCCACGTTATACGCAGGCGGACTTGAGCGTATGCGCTCAAGCTGTGGGGCGCGTATGGGGCGCACGGGGCAGTGCATCCCATTCAAATAAATGGGGCTCAAGCATATGCAGAATGCATAAGACAAGGGTCCACTGTAATTAGTGGAACCTATGAGAGCATTGCACAGTTGTTCATCTAGCCTTGAATGTTTCTAACAGAAAGGTCAGTGATAACCTCTCTATTTCTCATGTTTTGCAGGTACTCAGCGTGCTAATGCTCGAGCTCCAGCACCTTATAAAAGAGATTTTGAAGCCAAGCTGAGGAATTTCTACAGGAAACTGGAGACAAAAGGATATGGTCAAGGCCCCGGGAAACTGAAGTATGTAGAAATGTTATAAAAAGCTGAGTGTGTTTCAGAGGTATCAAAAATACTGGCATTGGTCAATTTTTTTTTCTAGTATTGAGGAATAACTGAAGTTTGAATTGTAAAACAG
>NW_024830300.1:0-1410 GCF_019175285.1 Sceloporus undulatus
GGAGTCCAAGTAGACCACAAGTTGAACATGAGTCAACAGTGCGACACAGCAGCTAAAAAGGCCAATGCAATTTTAGGCTGCATCAATAAAAGTACAGTGTCTAGATCAAGGGAAGTAATAGTGCCACTGTATTCTGCTTTGGTCAGGCCCCACCTGGAATATTGTGTCCAGTTCTGGGCACCACAAGTTAAAAAGGATGTGGAAAAACTGGAGCATGTACAAAGGAGAGAGACTAAAATGGTGAAGGATCTGGAAGCCATGCCCTACGACAGGGGTAGGCAACCTGCGGCCTGCAGGCCGAATGCGGCCCGGCGAGGCCTTGGGACCGGCCCCAGCCTGGTCCTGCCGCCGATTGCCGCCAGGGCCTTTGGCCTCTCGCGCGCAGGGGCAAGGGGGGCAATTGTCTATAGAAGCCTCAGAAACATGCATTTATCTTAACATTTTTTAAAAAATCAGCAAATCTTTTCGTGTGTCCTCCATTTTTTATTTAAAAAGTGCCCTCCATTTGAAAATTTTGTCCTACATTTGTCCTGGTTTATTTATTTATTTAATTTTTAAAAAATATTTAATAGTTTATTTTTTGGCTTCGGCCCCCCAGTTGTCTGAGGGACAGCAACCCGGCCCTTGGCTCAAAAGGGTTGCCTACCCCTGCCCTACGAGAAACGACTTAGGGAGCTGGGGATGTTTAGCCAGGAGAAAAGAAGGTTACGAGGTGATATGATAGCCCTGTTTAAATATTTGAAGGGATATCAAGCTTGTTTTCTGCTGCTCTAGAGACTAGGACCCGGAACAATGGATGCAAGCTCCAGCAAAAGAGATTCCACCTCAACATTAGGAGGAATTTCCTGACAGTAAGGGCTGTCTGACAGTGGAACACACTCCCTCAGAGTTTAGTGGAATCTCCCTCCTTGGAGGTCTTTAAACAGAGGCTGGATGGCCATCTGTCGGGGATGCTTTGATTTGGATTTTCTGCATGGCAGGGGGTTGGACTGGATGGCCCTTGTGGTCTCTTCCAACTCTATTATTCTATGATTCTAACTTAGGTGTGAAATAGATAGCCCCTTTGCGCTGGCTTGAGGGTGGCATCAGAACATGGCATTTAGATGCCACACTCTGATTCCACCCCCAAGCTGGCATCACACCGCTCACCCGACCACATGTCAGGCAGCTTTACAGCTCTCCAGTGGAGCGGTGTTTATACGCCACACACTGCAAGAGCACTGCAAAGCCATGACAGTGGTGGAAATGCTGGCTTTTTGCTGGCTCAAAAAAGAGTAGCATTTTGCTGCCCTTTTTAGGCCAGCAAAAGCTGGATCAGGGCCGTGGTGTGTGGTTGCTGTGGCCCTGATCTGGCTTTCTCCATGGGCGGCTTGATGCCACCCCTTTAGGGCCGTCTGTTTCAGCCCTCAG
>NW_024830301.1:0-1410 GCF_019175285.1 Sceloporus undulatus
AGAAGGAAGCCAATTAGCATGTAAGAATGAAGAGAGAATGAGATTTTGAAGAAGAGTGGAAGATAAGAAAAGTATAGCCCAATTTTATAATGAGTATCTTTATTATGTAATATGATCTGTGTAAAGATATAAATGGATAGGTGTGAATGTTGTGTGTATGTTTATATATTTTGTATTGTTTTAATTTTAATAAATAAATAATTATATATATACAGTATATATATATATATATATAATAGTCAAGAACTAATAGTTAACAACACCTAAACTCACCAAAGAATTCTTGTACCTCCTCAGCCTGTTTCTTTTGGAGCCCAACTCCCTCCTCTTGGCCTCTGTGTTGGCCATCAGGTGGGCAGGGGTCCTGGTGGTCTTGCACTTGGGTCACTTCCAGCAAGAGAGGCCCCAAAGCTGCATAGAAGGAAGCAGAGATGAAGGTCCTGAGAAAAGGGACCAGGGTTAGGATTGACTTGGCAAGAAACCCTGCAGCACTCAAAGACACAGAGAACAGCATCCTTCTGGTGACATACGCAGGTGACATATGCCTCCTTTGGGCCGATGCAGAGGTGGGCATCCCCTTCCTCCCTCTGCTCCAACCAAAGCCTGCTGGACCTAGCATAGATTCACTGCAGCTTTCCTACACAACAGTTACTCCATGTCCTATTAGAGTGGTGAAGGTAGGGTTGCCATAACCCGGCGGCCCCCGTGCCATTCACGGTTTCGGGGGGCCCCTCCCGGTCCCGGTCCGGTTTGGGCCCCCACCCGTGCCTTGTTCCCGGCTTCGGGGGTCCGCTTCGGCCATTGCCGCTGCTGCGGCGCCGACCCATCTCCTCCTCCGGCTCCACCTTCCTCCTCTTCCTCGGCGGGCCGGCAAGTGCCGCTGCCACCGCGCCCCCACTGGGAGAGCTTGCGCGCTGCCCAGGCCTCAGTAGGGGCCAGTGGCAGCGCGCGCGCCTTCCCCATTCCCTCCGCGCGGCGCCTGCTCCATTCCCTCCACGCGCGGCGCCTGCTCCATTCTCTCCGAGCGCGCGCGCTTACCCCGCTTCCCTTCCTCCCGCGCCAGGCATCCTAAGGAGGAGGAGGGAGAGAGGAGGAGGAGGAAGAGGAAGGAGCCGGAGGAAGGGTGCCTGAAGGCCAGGGCAGAATTGGGCCAGAGAAGAAGGAGGAGGAGGAGGAGAGCTGACTCAGTGGCCATTAGGTCTGCCTTGGTATTTTGGGGGTTTTAAATTATTTTTTAAAATATAAAATACTTATTTTATTTAATTTTTTTAATTTTTATTATTGCTTGTTTTTATTTTATTAATTTTTATTATTGCTTGTTTTTATTTTATTAATTTTTATTATTGCTTGTTTTTATTTTATTAATTTTTATTATTGCTTTTTTTATTTTATTAATTTTTATTATTGCTT
>NW_024830302.1:0-1410 GCF_019175285.1 Sceloporus undulatus
CTCAATGATCCATGGAGAGAAACACCCAAGTTACACAAAGGGGGGGGAGGGGTGGTCTCATTTCCAGTTGTGATACATTTGTTGTTTTGGTTCAGGTTTGAAAAGACATGCAGTCTTGAATCTGAATTGACATAAATTTGAATGGACATTCTCACACACTAATGGCATATATAGGGCTGTCCTTGGCTTTCCACTCCACCAAATGCATCTGAGGAAGTAGACTTAAGTCTAGGAAAGCTCATGTTGCCAACTTCTGTCTTTCAGTTAGCCTCAAAGGTGCTACAAGATCTCTCTACAAGACTTGCAGTTGTCCTTCTTACCCCTAATTTACAAAGAAATCTCAGCAATTTAGGCTACACTTCAGAGGAAAGCTATGGCAAAACACTTCCAAATATTCCTTCCCTAAGACAGGCAACTTCATGTGTGTGCTTTCAAATCGCCTATCAATTTATGGTGACCCCATGCATTTCATAGAGTTTTGTTGTGTGTGTGTGTGTGTGTGTGAACTGCCCTCAAGGTGAGATGTTCTGTATCTTAAAGTTGTTTCCGACTTATGGTGACCCTATCATGGGGTTTTCTTGGTAAGTTTCTTCAGAGGGGGTTTGCCATGGCCTTCCCTTGAGGCTGAGAGAGTGTGACTTGCCCAAGGTCACCCAGTGGGTTTAACATGAGAATCAAACCTGGTCTCCAGAGTTGTAGTCCAACATTCCAATGACTATGCCACACTGGCTCTCCACACATGTCTATGCCAAAGTCAGCCCTGGCAAACTCAAGTTCATGGCAGCACCAGGGCGGCCAGAGGTCCTCACCACAAAGGAGGACCAAGCCACCGAAAAATGGAGGACCTTCAAGAAACAATGGAGGGCAGGACACAACACAAAGCTCAAAACACTGATATAAATATAAATCTCTGCTCAGTAGTCTTGCTCAAAATGGAGGGCCTTGTGGAAAAGCCTCCCAGACAGAAGGCTGAAATGGAGGACTTCAGGTCACCTTGTTCTTAGTCCTTCTCAAGATGGAGGATCTTGAGGGAATTGGGGGGAAAGGAGGACCTTGGTCTCCCTGTTCTTAGTCCTGCTCAAACTGGAGGACCCTGGAGAAGCTAGGAGGACAGAGAGAGAGCCGGTGCCCCCCTGCCCTACCCGGCCCCGTGGACCACCAGGCAGCGCCGGGCTCCTCCCGCGTAGACCTTGGCCAGCAAGGCGGCCGCCCTCCGCAGGGCCTCCTCCCGGGGCCTCTCCAGCTGCTCCTTCTGGGTCAAGGCCGAGCCCCCCAGCTTCACCAGGCACTCCAGCCCCGCCATGGCTGCCAGCGCCTCTCCTCCTCTTCCTCCGGGGCATCATTTCCGCTCCGGGTTAACGCTTTGCCTGCCTTGAGCAGGTGCCAGAGCTGCATCCCCACTGGAGATGT
>NW_024830303.1:0-1409 GCF_019175285.1 Sceloporus undulatus
GTGTTGGAGATACATCTCACACCCCTAGGGGACATGGGGGGGGGGGGAAACAGTTTTGAATGATTTAGCAAAAATTGTTTTTGATTACATGGGACCCTGGAGGCCCTTCTAACGTGGTAGAAATGTCTTTTGCATCTCCTATAGTGCATTTGATGGCATTTTGAAGGGGGGGGGGGAAATGTTTTGCAAAAATATCAATTTCAAATAGATGAGCGAGAGAGAGAGAGAGCTCTCCGATCTCATGCAGTACGTTTTGTATGTCCATTTACCATATCTTTTTTATTAATATTTTTTGAAATTTTACAAAACAAAACAAATTTAATATTCTTTCCATACATACATGTACTTTTGCATCTTATTCATTTTTTTAAAATCCTAAATATCACCCCACCCCCAGAGCCATTCTCTTCTTTATACTCCATCCAAAATTTTAACTCCTCCTGTGGAGGTAATTTCCCATCTTCTTTTCTTAGTACATTTTCAAATTTTTTTCCATATTTCATCAAAATCATTTCTTTTCCATAATCCTTTTTTTACTTACCATATCTTAACCACATCCAGTATATTGTTAGCAGCATATGTGCATGTAAGATGCACTGATGACCTTTTTTTTAAAAAGAGGTGCAAGAGACTATTTTCTAGTGCCTCTAGCACCCTGTCCTCTGTCAAGTCCTGTGGGGCTGCTGCCACAGGGCAGAGGAAAGCAACTGAGCAGCGTGAACAGCATTCCTATGTCCCTGCAGTTTGCACATGAGAGAGGCAGAGGAACAACATTATTATTCCTCCTCCTGTCTCTATAGCAAGCTGTGAGGGACAAAAAGTGAGTCCGCACTGTCCACTCCCTCCCCCTCCACCACTGTTTAATGTCAGCAGCAGTAGCCCTATGGGGCTTGGTTGCTGTTAAGCTATAAATACAGAGCTGTTGTCTTCCATATCTCCCATGCACAGGATAACCAGACATCCTGCTTTTCCTGGACATGTCCTACATTTCAACTTTCTGTCTGGGAGAAATTCCAAAATGTCCTTCATTTTGAGCATGACTCAGAAACACACATTAATATTTATACAAGTGTTTTTAGCTTTTCTTTGGTCATGTCTTCCATTTTTTCTTGAATGACCTACATTTTGTGGTGTCTTGTCCTCCTTAGCAGTTAGGACACCTGGTCACCCTGCCCATACAGGATCTCACTCAACCCATGAGAGGACTTTGTCAGTAGGTGCATTTCACATGCAATGCACTTCCTAGGAAAGCTACCCTGTTACCAATCTTGAGGTCATTAAATCACTAGGCATAGATATTTTTAACACCTAAAGTCAATTCACTCTATGGAGATTTTTATCTGCTGTGCTAATTTCTTGTGCTGAATGGTTATATCTCTTGCGCTGGGATGTTGCTTATGCTTTCTAAG
>NW_024830304.1:0-1409 GCF_019175285.1 Sceloporus undulatus
GGCTCGATTCTTCTTCATCCTGGAGAGAAGTGACCAGTGGGGTCCCATGGGGCTCTGTCCTGGGCCCAGTTTGCTATTCAGCAATTTTATCAATGACTTGGGGGCCATTCAGACTACAAAAAAAACCGGTTTTCAAACCGATTCTTGCATGTGAAGTTCATATTCACCCCAAATCCCCCACAAGCGAATCAGAGACTTGCACACCCGTTCCGTGGCAAATGCCCCTTAGAGTGGGTTAAAAGAAATCGGCACAAATAGCGTTTCTTTTGAGAAACCCCGGTTCTGTGGAATATGAACTTGCGCCCGATCCTGACCAGGGCAAATTGAGGGAGGGATTTAGGTCAGAGGGTGGGCAAAGGGCAGGGCATTCCCTCCCATCATCAGAAGGGAGGGAGGAGGAGGAGGAAAGAGCTGAAAAAAAGAGGATTTCCAGGGGGAATTGGGCTGAGGGGCTACGCTGGGGCATGTAGGGAAATAATCCAGCAACAGCAGAAGCAGCCTCTTCTATTTCTGATAATTTCCCTTTGATGTGTATTTTTAAAAATTATTTTTGACAAAAAATATATAGCTATAGAAAGATAGCTATATATAGATATAGATATTGATATTGATATTGATATATAGCTAGATCGTGAGCAGGAGCAAGGGTCAGTTCAGGGCAGGGCAGGGCGCTACAGCAAGGGATGCCTCTGCTTTCTGGCAGAGACCTTTTTCCTTTGGATTTTATTTTTTTTAATTATTTTTGGCAAAAATGTGCATATTTTTTCCTTTGGAATGACTGCTGCAATGAGAATGAATGGCAATGAGAATGAATGGCAATGAGAATGAATGGCAATGAGAATGAATGGCAATGAGAATGAATGGCCCCTTAGAATTCGAATGTAATTGTTGCAACTTGGCCAATTGATCACAGCTGTTGCGCTACTGGCCTTTCAGTATGACCACAAGTATTTGTTTGGAGATGTTTTATTATTGTCTGTTTTAGAGTTGGTAGTTGACTGTTTTAAATGCTGTTTTTGCTTTTAACGTGTACACTGCTATGATCTTGAAAAAGGAATAGCGGTATATAAGAATAAAGTATTATTATTATTATTATTATTATTATTATTATTATTATTCAGGGGTAGGACTGCTGCAAAGCGAATTAATGTAGAAATTGAATGTAATGCTTGTTGGCATATAGCAACTTCACATGCTAAGACTTTCTAGTAATGCATGTCTATGGTTTTATTGCCCCACTAATAAACTCCTTCTCACTCCCCCCTCCTAATTTCCTGTTTACCATGAGGACACTTAATTTCCTTTGTCTTGGGTGAAGAAGACACAGATCGAGTCGCCATTACTAGCTTGCTGACCAGCTCCTCAGCATGTCCTTTGTGGAGATGGATGCATGCTGAGGGAGCATCTTT
>NW_024830305.1:0-1409 GCF_019175285.1 Sceloporus undulatus
AAAACTGCTAACATTTAAACTACTACTCCCCCCTAAACCTCAAGACCGTTCTGGATGAACCACAGAAGCTGGTTCTGACAACTGGCAGTTTACGATGGGGTATTTAGTATCCTTATAAAGGGGAGAGCAATAGTGCCTCACTAAACCACAAATTCAAATATTCTACAGGATGTTGCTATCTCAATTAAACTACACTTGAAAGGGATCTAGGACTCCCAGTAGACCACAAGTTGAACATGGGCCAAGAGTGTGATGCGGCAGCTAAAAAAGCCAATGTCATTCTAAGCTGCATCAATATGAGTATAGTTTCTTGATCAAGGGAAGTAATAATGCCACTCTATTCTGCTTTGGTCAGGCCTCCCTTGGAATAATCCTGTGTCCAGTTCTGAGCCCCACAATTCAAAAGGATGTTGAATAGTTTGAACATGCCCAGAGGAGGGCATCCAAAGTGGTGAAGGATTGTGAAACCATGAAGCCCTAAGAGGAATGGCTTAGAGAGCTGGGTATGTTTAGCCTTGAGAACAGAAAGTTAAGAGTGGATACGATATCCATGTTTAAATATTGGAAAGGGTCGTATTTATAATGGAGCAAGCTTGCTTTCTGCTGCTACAGAGAAAAGGAGACACCACAATGGATGCAAGCCACATAGAAAGAGGTTCCACCTGAACATTACTAGGGACTTTGTGACAGTAAGAGCTCTTTGACAGTGCAATATACTCCCTTAGAGCTTGGTGGAATCCTCTTCTTTGGAGATCTTTAAACAGAGGCTGGATGGTGCTTGGAATGTGTATTCCTGCATGGCAGAAGAGCGTTGAACTGGATGGCCCTTGTGGTCTATTCCAACTCTATGATTCTATAATTCTAGTGGAATCATAGCACCATGATAATTTAGCAAAAAAGAGACCTCAGTCTTCATAGAAAGGAGAATGGATTACGGTTTCTTACCCACAGAGGCCACATTCTGATAATTCTCCATCATGACATAATTGTACATAAGTCTCTGTTTCTTCGTCAACAGTTTCTATTCCTCCTCAGTGAAATATACTGCCACATCCGCAAAGGTCACCTGCAACAGAAAATAGCCCTCATCCAGAGAGTGACTAAACAAAAGGGGAGTTAAGCACATGGATCATCCCAAATATTATTTCATCACTTCAGAATTCAGTCCAGGAAATAAACTTTAAATTCTGTCATCAAGAAAAAAGTTACTGCCTTTGAGATCCAGTTTGTCTTGAATCCTTTCAATATAATATACAATATAATAAACAATATAATTTAGGCCATGGCTGGGATATAGAGAATGGATTATGATACTCACTATCCCAACACATACAGTACATTTAGCCACCAAAGAATTATAGTGCATTTAGATATTTCTTGCCACATTTCAGAGGCAAAAGTTAATTTTA
>NW_024830306.1:0-1409 GCF_019175285.1 Sceloporus undulatus
CCACATTTTAACCTGAAAAGGAAGCCCAGGTGGGATGGGGAGAATCTGGCATCACTTTTAAGGCATGTATTATTTAAGCATGAGCTGTTTTGCATCTTTTCAAATGTGTATTTTTATTTCTTGCAGTGTAGTAGGGCCCAAGGCAGTTCACCAATGCTCCCAGAAAGGGATTTCGGAGAGGACTATTTTGGGTTCTTCGTGGGAAGAAGCAGTTGTATTCCATGGGCACAAAAGGAAGGTCCCAGAAGGTCCAATGCTTCAGACAGCGACTCCTCCCCAACCGCAGAGGCCCTGCTCCTAGGTCTCTGGCCTCTCAGCCTGGAGAGACACAGCTTCTTTCCCAGGGAGCTCTCCGTTCAGCCTCCCTCTCTCCTCTCCCAAAATGGAGGACAAAAGAAGGTTCTGGCTACTAGGGTTGCCATGACTCTTCCACAAACCTCCAGATGCAAGTCTACAAAAGCATATGCTACAACTTTTTTCACTCCGTTAGTCTCAAAGGTACTACAAGATCCCTTAGGATACTGATATTCCTGAATAACATGGCTTCTGGTTGAATCTGCGCTGCAGAATTCATGCAGTTTAAAACCGTTTTAACTGGCGTGGCTCAATGCTATAAGATTCTGGGATTTGTAGTCTCTTTTCACACTAGAGCTCCCGAGAGAGGCTACATAGTTTACAAAACTACAGATCTCAGATCTCCATAGAATTGACCCATGGCTGTTAAAGCAGTGTTGAAATGCATGCTTTCTGTAATGCAAATTAAACCTCTGTCTCTGAATCCTAGCCCTTTGGAAGAGACCTTAGCAAAGGTGAGTCCCCCTTGACTTCTATGGGCCAGAGAGGGAGGGAGGGAGAAAAGCCCCAAACATCATGAGACAAAGAGGGATTCCTATTCTAGGGATCATATCCAGAGATTGCCATGCTGGCCAGACCATACAGCAAACCACAATAAGACCCACAATCCACAAAACAGGGATACCTTTAGTGGCCAACCAAAATGCACAAAATAGATGAAACAAGCTTTTGAAGCTCATCTGGCTTCTTCATTGGAAAAAAGTGTTAAACGTCAAACAGGAGAAAGGTATCACAGTTTTGTGGATTTTGGAGGTTATTGTTTGCAGTGTGGCCAAAACACCTTCTCCTGGATATGCTTTCTAGATTTCAGGATACTGTACTTTTAAAAACTTTATTGGTAAAAGGAAAAAAAAACATATAGGACCAACAACAATAACACAGATAGAATTAAAAGACTTGACAAATACAAATATTCACAAGTGACAAAACTTGTAAAACATACTAAATTACATTCAAACTCACCATACATCCAACCTCAGATCCCACAACAAACAAACTAAAAGACTTCCAAAGTTTATGTTCTTTGCTGTGTCTTTGTTTTCTTTTTATCCGTT
>NW_024830307.1:0-1409 GCF_019175285.1 Sceloporus undulatus
GAGGATGTGTATATGGGCAACAGGCAGAAATCAGAGCATGAATGTGTGGTCTGAAATGGAGTCCAGGATTTGTGTGACCGCCTCATATTTCCAGTTCACTGTACAACATGGGTAAATTTCTTCTCTTGCTGAATCATAACAAAAGCATTATTTACCTGTTGCCATTCTGAAAGGTACCAGGATGGGGGACAGTCAAAACGATTGCAGGCTTGTACCATGATGGGCTTGGGTTTGTGACACAGTTCATCCTCCAAAATCACTGTCTCGTTTGTTTCTCTTGAGAGGAGATGAGAACAGAAGACATCGCGGGTCTGTAGTCCTACGCCACAAGTCAGGCTGCAAGAGCTCCATTTCTCCACCTCCCACCTGAAGGGAAAACCAAGGAGAGGAAATTCTGAATGCAAACCACATCGAACCCAATTGTTATGTCGATTCATTCACGAAAAACAATGGATTGGTTCTAGACTAAAACTGCCATTTATATATACTTACCTCCATATAAAAGGCTCACTGAATGCACTGGGGATGACATCTGAATAGGCCAAAGTTTCATTGATTTCATTGGGAGCCACGTTCAATTAACCTAGTCTGGACTAATTTCATTTATATAAAATACACAAAACCATCTAGGAAAAGATTTTTTTTAAATTATGTAATAGCACTAGCCAAGCCCTCTGATTTTTATCTCTGTTATTAAGTGCAAAACCCAACAACAAAATTTACATCTTTTTATATCTTATATCTACATCTCTGCCTGCATTCTTATCCCTCTTTTAACTGACAACAGTAGTAACATTTGAGACAAAATGTAGGGCTATGTCTCTAACCTCATCACTTTTCTTCTCCTGTATGATTTTTAACATCTTTGCCTGATGAAAAAGCCAGTGAAACTTCAAAATTATTCAACATCACTTCAAGTACTTTATCCAATGATTTATAAGAAGCAGAAGTCATGTATTGCCAGTGCAAGTCCAACATACGATTACATCTGCTGGTCTAGTGTTGAGGTCACTGTAGACCTCAGTTACTAAATCCAAGAAGGTTTGGATTTGTAGAACAAAGTGAAGGACAGGAGCCCAAGCGTTGGTGTCTGAGTGAACAACCCAGGACTCTTTCACACTACATAATTGTAGTGCTCCACCTGAACTGCCATGGTTCCATCCTATAGAATCCTGCACTTATAGTTTAGGGAGGGCTATGCTGAATTCTCAACCAGAGAGTTCTGCTGATGCCGCACCAAACTACAGGATTCCAGAGGATGCAGCCAGTGCATTATTAAAGTGGGATCACAGTGCTATGACTGGGTACTGCGAAAGGATCCCTGAAAGGAAATCTATGGCCTGTTACAGACAGGCCAAAATAAAGCTGCTTCGAGTCACTTTGGAGGTATGGTATTTCAATGATGCATG
>NW_024830308.1:0-1409 GCF_019175285.1 Sceloporus undulatus
AATAATAAAAATAATAAAAGGAGGGGGATTCAAGTGGTTCTGGACATTATCAATCGAGGAAGGCCTGCCGGAAGAGAAAGGTTTTTGTCGCCTTTTTAAAAGCCTCAAGTGAGGATAATTGGCGAATCTCTTCCGGAGGTCATTCCAGGTTTTTGGAGCGGAGGCAGAGAAGGACCTCTGGGAATTTCACCGCCAGTCTGGTCTTTCTAGATTGTAAAAGGTTTTCCCCGGAGGATCGGAGTATATGGGAGGATTGTATGGGAGGAGGCGTTCCTTCAAGTAGACTGGACCCAGTCCATATAGGGCTTTAGAGGTGATAACCAACACCTTGTACTGAGCCCGGAAGCTAATAGGCAGCCAATGTAGTGATTTTAAAATAGGTATAATATGGTCAAACTTGGGATAAATTTCCATTGATTATCAAAGTACTAGAGGAATTCTAAAAAGGGAGAGAACGCAGACTACGAATGGATGAGTTTCAGCATTACGTTTTACCATGCAGTTGTAGAAGCCTCACTAGTATTCTGGATATGTTTAAAACAAAACAAAAAATGGCAACATTTATAGAGGGGTTTTTTTTTGGGGGGGGATTCAAAATAGTTAAAATTCAAGAAGATTGAAGGACTTAACGCTCTATAAAAGGGCATGAAAATGGCCCATGAGATGTGAAGTTATGTTGTGGGGAAAATAATAACCCTACACAATGCATTGTACAATTTTGGGCTCTAAACTCGCTGTCATTACTCAGGAAGGATATTTTGGAATAATTCTAGTTAGCTTGTTGAAAACAAGAGCTTGCTCAGCTGCAGCTGTCAAAAAGGGAAATAAAATGTTAGGAATTATTATGAAAAGGGGAGAAGAACAGAAAACATCATAATAACTCTATAAATCAATTGTGCACCTACCAACACCATTAATTCTCTGCACATTCCTGGTCACCCCTTGTAATGCATGGCTGCAGAAGTGACTGCTGTTTCAAAAATAGCAAACTATCTCCTTCAATGGCTGGCTCTATGGCTGCATTATCTTAGGGCTTTGATGCTGATAACCCAAGTCAGAGATGCCACACACTACATTCATCAGAATAACCTCTCCTTTGAACACCTAAAATGTGTGAAGCTTGAGAAAAAGTCCTAAGTTTCCTTGAAACTGTTTTCAAGAAAATGTGAAGCCAGCTATCTAAGGCTTTCTGTTTTATGAAACATGGGGCAAATGAGCCTGCAATCCAATTTAGAACCCCCTTTTCTTTTTTGTAATGATGTCACTTATACAAATCAAATGAAGGGCTCTGTCCTGGGCCCAGTGTTATTCAACATCTTTATCAATGACCTGGATGACAGAATTGGGAGCATACTTATCAAATTTGCAGATGACACCAAATTAGGAGGAATAGCTAATACTCCAGAGGA
>NW_024830309.1:0-1409 GCF_019175285.1 Sceloporus undulatus
TCCTTCTCCTTTTTTCTCCTCCCCCCCTCTTTCTCGTCTGTTGCTGCTGCTGCTGCTGTTGTTGTGTGCCTTCAGCTCCTTTCTGACTTATCAAGGAAGAGAGGGGTGGTCTTATACGGTGAATATATCCCAAATACTCTATTTTAAGTTGTAAATTTGGGGGTCGTCTTATACGCCCAGTCGTCTTATATGCCGGAATATACGGTATTTAAATATGGAAAAGGGAGGGAATTAGGAGTAAAGATTTTTAAAAAGCGGATCTTATTTATTGTAACCCTCCCCAAAATAGAGTATTAGTTATGCTATATTGTGTATTTTATGTAAAAAAGTTGATATGTATATATATACTATTTTTCAATAAAAAAAATTATTGTAGATGTAGTTTCAGTTTTCAAGGTAATGAAACCTGGGAAAGGAATGGAGGAGAGACTTCAGGGTGGTGTGGGCATGTAGAGGGTTGTAAAAAGGCTGTCAAGACAGATGGCTTCCAGCAGGCCTTTCCTGGATAGATAACCCCGGCCTCAGGAATCCTCTTCTTTTGAGAATCTCCAAGGTCCTCCCTTTCAAATTTAAGTAGAATGCTACCGTACTTTACTGTTTGCTCTGTTTTGTTCTGTTTTGTAATAATGTGTATGTGTTGATGTTGTTTTAATTTGTTGGTTTTAATTATAATTGATTTAATAATTTTTAAAGGGGGGAGGGAAGTAGATTTTTGATGTGTAATGTATCGTATTTTATTGCTGTTAGCCACCCCAATTGACCTCAAAGGGGCGGGATATAAATACATATTTATTATTATTATTATTATTATTATTATTATTATTATTATTATTTTAACTAAAAGTTTTAGCCCAATTCTGGTTAAAAATGGCTATCTATTCTAAGCTGCTACAATAAAGTCTTTCTGGTTCATCCATGAAGCCTGGTGACTGAATTAGCTAGAGACAGGGCATCACCTAATGAGCTGTCATTCTGTTCCAGCATGCTAAATATTTGAGAAACATCTGTAAGAGAAAGTTAGTTATTCTACCAAACAGGTCAGCAAAGCAAACTTTTTGTGATGGAACATATATATGAAGCAGATTTCCATTGAAAAAGCCTGTTTCAAGAGTTAGGATTAGAACTAAAGATAGATTGTGTCCAGATAGCTGATGCTATTGCATGCCCAGTATTTTTATACTGCATATGTGTTCCCTTGTTCCTGACCTCTCTGGTGTCTTTAGCCTTCTTTCTCTCACATCTCCAACCTCCCTTTTAGGTTGCCATATCATAGAGCCTCAAGGGTAGGTTTGCCATAACCCGGCGGCCCCCGTGCCAATCACGGTTTTGGGGGGGCCCTCCCGGTCCCAGTCTGGTTTGGGCCCCCACCCGTGCCTTGTTCCCAGTTTGAGGGCCCGCTCCGGCCATTG
>NW_024830310.1:0-1409 GCF_019175285.1 Sceloporus undulatus
TGTGGGCTAGACAACGTAACTGTTACATGGATTTGTAATTGGTTGACTGGCCGAACCCAAAGGGTGCTAATAATGGCTCCTTTTCATCCTGGAGAGAAGTGACCAGTGGAGTCTCACAGGGGTCTGTCCTGGGCCCAGTGCTATTCAACATCTTTATCAATGACTTGGATGACAAAATTGGGGGTATACTTATCACATTTGCAGATGACACCAAATTAGGAGGAGTAGCTAATACCCTAGAGGACAGGATCAAAATTCAAAATGACCTGAACAGACTAGAAAGCTGGGCCAAAGCTAACAAAATGAATTTCAACATGGAGAAATGCAGGGTACTGAACTTAAGGTGGAAAAATGAAATGAACAGATATAGGATGGGTGACACCTGGCTGAAGGAGACTACATGTGAAAGGGATCTGGGAGTCCAAGTAGACCACAAGTTTAACATGAGTCAACAGTGCAATGTGGCAGCTAACAAGACTAATGCGATTTTAGGCTGCACCAATAGAAGTCTAGTGTCTAGATAAAGGGAAGTAATAGTGGCGCTTTACAGATGGGCCCTATGGGGTGCCATCATGACATGCAAGGGGTGGCGCTTCCAGACACCCCTCACCCCTTGCACATGACAAGGGCATCAAAATGGTGGCACCCTGTACACACGGGCATCACCATTTTGATGTGATGGATGCCTAGCATCCACATGTCCCAGCATTATTGTGATGCCACAGTGTGCCATTGGCACACTGCGGCATCACAATCACGCCGCAGAAAGAACCTGCTTTTTGCAGGTTCTTTTTCTGCACGAGGAAGCTGCATGGTTTGCCTGCTATGGCTCCCTTGCACAGCAAACCAGGGCGCCAGGAGACCATCCCTTGTGAATGGTCTGTTCTGTGCCAGTGCCACTCTATTTTGCTCTGGCCAAGCCCCACCTGGAATAATGTGTCCAGTTCTGGGCACCACAATTTTAAAAGGATGTTGAGAAACTGGAGCATGTCCAAAGGAGAGCGACTAAAATGGTGAAGGGCCTGGAAACCATGTGCTATGAGGAACGACTTAGGGATCTGGGGATGTTTAGCCTGGAGAAGAGAATGTTAAGAGGTTAAGAGGTCCTGTTTAAATATTTGAAGGGATGTCATAATGAGGAGGGAGCTAACTTGTTTTCTGCTGCTCCAGAGACTAAGACCTGGAGCAATGGATGCAAGCGCCAGGAAAAGAGATTCCACCTCAACATTATGAGGAATGTCCTGACAGTAAGGGCTGTTCAATAGTGGAACAAACTCCCTCGGAGTGTAGTGGAGTCTCCTTCCTTAGAGGTCTTTAAACAGAGGCTGGATGGCCATCTGTCGGGGATGCTTTGATTTGCATGCAGGGGGCTGGACTGGATGACCCTTGTGGTATCTTTCAACTCTACG
>NW_024830311.1:0-1409 GCF_019175285.1 Sceloporus undulatus
CCAACTGTCGCCGAAGCTCCAACCCAGGAGCTTTCAGATGACCCACCAGCGCGGGCTGCCGCCCCAGACCCTCCGGACCAGGGCCCATCGGGAGAAGTCTCTCGACCTTCGAAGAAGGACAAAAAACACAAGAAAGGGTCCAAGGAGGGTCGTGACGCGGCGAAGGACTCGAGCGCCCATAAGGGTTCGGCCTCGAGATCCTCTGTCCCGAAGGCACCCACTTCCTCCACCTCGAAGTCGGGTTCCACTCCGGGCTCTTCGGCCACCAAGGCCTTGACTCCCTCTGGCGCGACCAGGTCACCGACTAAGACGATGGGCTCTTCCACATCCAAGAGACCCCGCGCCTCCTCTTTCGAGAGGGACCATTCGGCAAAGCGCCGTCACCAGGACGAGCGAGATCCGTCTACGACCACCAACGTAGAGGTGCCGTGTAGCCGCCCAGATCCTGATCAGGAGCGCGCAGACACCAATCGGAGATCGCCGGGTGCCGAGGATCGACCATCAGACCCCCGGATGGCATCACGGGCATCTAGGAACTTGCTCTCCAGGTCTCCTCAAACTGATGTTCGCCGCTCCGATCACCGCTTTGAGTCACCACTGAGGTCCCGACCCACGCTCCCGGACCCTGTATCTCCTGTCAGTTCTAGAGAAGACCGCCGCTCGCTTACTCCAATGCCGACTCGCACCCGTCGAGTGGCCTCTCCATCGCCATCTCGAGAAAGGGAACCGGAATATTACTACGACACGGAGACTGACAGATATTACAAATTGGTCCCCCGAGATGATGAAGACTCTCTTTTTCAACCTCGGGACCGAAGGCCCAGACCAAGGGCTGTTTCCAGACCCTCCAGGGCATCGACTTTCTCACCTCGCCGGGTGGAGGCCTCCACCAATCTGGAAGTCGTGGAACTTGAATCGGACGATGAAACATCATCCCGACCCCGTTATCGCCCCAGAGGCGATTCTCTATCTTCCAGGGAAGATGACTATCAGTCCATCTCTCAGGACTTCGCCCAGCCTGGGGCCGTCTCACCGTCGGATGATGTCAGGACCTTTGCAGAGCACGTCATAAAGATGTCTAATGCTCTGGACATTAAAACCTCCCAGGTTGAAGACGAAGCATCTGACCCGATTGAGAGACGGGTCCACGGTAAGCTGCCAACCCCACCGGCGATTCCTCTCCTCCCTTCGCTGGAGAAGCTGGCCAGGCGCTCCTGGGAAGCCCCCTCATCGACTTCATCCAACAACAGAAAGGTGGAGTCTCTCTACAGGATCGCTCCAGCTACCCCGTCATGGCTGTTTGGACATCCTAAACAAAATTCAGCCATTGTAGAGGGATCCCAGCGAGCTTCAACCCCGAAAGCCTCTCTGATGCCCTCAGACAGAGAAGCAAAAAAGATTGACGCTTT
>NW_024830312.1:0-1409 GCF_019175285.1 Sceloporus undulatus
CCTCCTCTTCTTCTTCCCCCTCCTCTTCTTCCTCCTCCTCTTCTTTCTCTTTCTCATCTTCTTCCTTCTTCTTCTTCTTCCTTCTCTTCTTCTTCCCCCTCTTCTTCTTCTTCTTCTTCCTCCTCCTCTTCTTTCTCTTCCTCCTCTTCTTCCTCCTCCTCTTCTTTCTCTTCCTATTTTTCTTCCTCTTCCTCTTCCTCCTCCTCCTCCTCTTCTTCTTCCTCCTCCTCCTCTTATTTTTATCTTCTTTTTCCTATTCTTCAGGACCAGGAAGAATGTCAAAATGTCCTCCATTTTGAGCATACCTAAGATTAATGCTTTTTGAATTTATTAATTTTTTGTTTTTAGTTGTTTGTGTCCTCCGTTTACAAAATATGTCCTACATTTGGGGATAAATTTTGTCTTACATTTGTCCTACATTTTTTTTTTAAACATTTGTCCCGGTTTGGAGGTAGACAGTTATGCCAACCCTAGTCATTCCCAGCACCATTCTTCTTACACCCTCTTATTGTTGCTGTTGTTTCTTAAAGTCAACTTAAAGTCTATCCTGAAAAATAATAGAATCAAGGTGCTGGAAAGTCTCTCCTGCTCAGTGCAGATTCTACAGCTAAAACATCCCCAGCAGATAGCTCTCCATTATCTTTCTGTAGATGTCCAGAGAAGCATATTCCTCTAGGTAATTGGTTCCATTGCCGAACTGCTCTTACCATCAAGATGTTACTTGTTACGTTTCAAACAGTATTTAAAACTAACAGATTCAGTCTTTTTTATTGTTTATATGGATGTGATTCAAAATGTTTGGATAAATATTTTTTTTAAAAAATAGATTTAAATGTACTACATTTAAATTTGATTGTGATAGATAGATAGATAGATAGATAGATAGATAGATAGATAGATAGATTCTTATATTTGATTGTGTATTCCTGCATAGCAGAGGGTTGGACTCGATGGCTCTTGTGGTCTCTTCCAACTTTATGATTCTACACTTTCTATAAATATTAAAAAATAGGCCACTGAAACAGATTTAAGAGGATA
This sequence comes from Sceloporus undulatus, assembly GCF_019175285.1. Taxonomy (NCBI): domain Eukaryota; kingdom Metazoa; phylum Chordata; class Lepidosauria; order Squamata; family Phrynosomatidae; genus Sceloporus; species Sceloporus undulatus. The sequence continues at coordinate 1,039 of NW_024830312.1, forward strand.
CATGTGCCCCCAGTTAGTTTGGCAGTGGCCGACATGCAGTCCACTGTCTGTCCTACCAAAAAATTAATATGAGGGGACACAGTGATAGGGTAGATAAACAGGAATGCAGAAAATGCAAGCAGTGCTCTCTTGGACTCATCCCTTTGCCCCTCCCCACTTTGGTGCCTTGGGGCAGATATACTGTACTATAGGGCCAGAGATGGCCCACCTGGCTCCAGAGGCTGCTGAGATTACAAAGTATGGCGGGATACAGACCGCCAATTTGGGGCGGTCTGGCCCCGCCCCTTTCCCCGGAGTATCGGGGCTTCAGCGGCTACACCGGCAGCCGCTGAGGCCCCGATCCGCCGCTTTTCGGGCTGCGGGGAAGCGGC
>NW_024830313.1:0-897 GCF_019175285.1 Sceloporus undulatus
CAGAAGGGAGAGGAAAGGAGAGGGGAAAGGAAGGAAGGGGGAAAGGAAGGAAGGATAGAAGGGGCCAAAAAGAAAGGAATAAGTGGGAGAGGGGGAAGGAAGAAAGGATGGACAGAAAGAAGAGAGGTCAGTGGTCAGTGCAATAGCCATTGACCCCCGAGGGGTCTTGGTTCCTGTCCAGCCGCCTCCATCCTCCCTCCGTCCCCCGTCCACTTTCCTCCCCAGCATTCACTCACTGACCAAGACCCCCAGGGGCCTTCTCCCCTCTCCGGCCACCTCCAATCTCCCTCCGTCCCCTGTCCACTTCCCTCCCCAGCGGTCACTCACTGACCAAGACCCCTGAGGGGCCTTCTCCCCTCTCCGGCTGCCTCCGATCTCCCTCCGTCCCCTTCCCTCCCCAGCGGTCAATCACTGATCAAGACCCCTGAGGGCCGCCTCCGTCCTCCCTCCGTCCCCTGTCCCTTTCCGTCTGCAGCGGTCACTCACTGGCCATGACCTTCTGGAGGGGGTCATATCTGGCGAAGACGTAGGTGGCCTTAGTGGCTGCCGGAGGGCTGTCCGAGGGGATGGTCTCCTTGAGATGGACCTCCAGGCCATTCAGGGAGGCCAAGCTGCTCTGGAACTGACCAGGAAGAGGAAGAGGAAGAGGAAGGCGGCCATTTTGTCTCTTGTAATCCACACTGAAAGGAAGAGGAAAGGAGGGAAGGGGAGAAAGAGGGGAAAGAAAGGAGGAAAGGAGGAAGGATGGAAGGAAGGTGCGAGGGAAGAAAGGGAGGAAGGAAGGATGGATGGATGAACAGTGCAAGGGAAGAAAGGGAGGAAAGGAAGGAAAGAGGGGAAGGAGGGAAGGAAGCAGAAAGGGAAGGAAGGAAGAAAGGAAGGAAGGAAGGAAGGAAG
>NW_024830313.1:997-1409 GCF_019175285.1 Sceloporus undulatus
CAGAAGGGAGAGGAAAGGAGAGGGGAAAGGAAGGAAGGGGGAAAGGAAGGAAGGATAGAAGGGGCCAAAAAGAAAGGAATAAGTGGGAGAGGGGGAAGGAAGAAAGGATGGACAGAAAGAAGAGAGGTCAGTGGTCAGTGCAATAGCCATTGACCCCCGAGGGGTCTTGGTTCCTGTCCAGCCGCCTCCATCCTCCCTCCGTCCCCCGTCCACTTTCCTCCCCAGCATTCACTCACTGACCAAGACCCCCAGGGGCCTTCTCCCCTCTCCGGCCACCTCCAATCTCCCTCCGTCCCCTGTCCACTTCCCTCCCCAGCGGTCACTCACTGACCAAGACCCCTGAGGGGCCTTCTCCCCTCTCCGGCTGCCTCCGATCTCCCTCCGTCCCCTTCCCTCCCCAGCGGTCAATCAC
>NW_024830314.1:0-1409 GCF_019175285.1 Sceloporus undulatus
AGAGACACACTTCCTTCCTTTTGGCCCAAGGAACCTGGCCTCCTTCTATCTCTGGAGCCTCAGAAGAGAAATAGAAGGCTTTGTTCAACTGAGGCCTCAGAGAAGGTTCTGGAACATTATTCCTCACAGTCACAAGCAGCACAAAATGGCCGCTGGAACACAAAATGGCTGCCAGAACATAAAATGGCTGCCTCTGGCTCAGTGCTTGGCAGTTGGCAGTTTGAGGCCTTCAGGGAACCCAAAATGGAGGGTGACAGGGCCCAAAAGTTGGAAAGGACCCCAAACAGGATTTCCCAACCTTAATAACAAGTTTTCCTGATGCTATAATATAGAGACTCCCTGAAACCCTCTGTATAAATCTGACTTTATATGTCTTTATAAATAAATAAAATTTAATAATACTAATACTAATAATAGTAATAATAAGGTACAACCAGGAGCTTTTTCTCCTAGTAGCTTCTCCCCCTGACTGGCCTCTGCACATGCTCAGGAGCCCCTTCTTCTTCTTCTTCTTCTTCTTCTTCCTCCTCTACAAAATACTCCAGAGGCCTCTCTGCTCCTCCTCATCCCAGTGAATTAGTAGTTTTGAATATGGGTCTTGGACTTGTGCTGATAGGCATGTCAAAATGTCCTCCATTTTGAGCATGACTGAGAAACATGAATTTATATTGTTTTTATTAATGTTGTTGGCTTTTAATTGGTCATGTCCTCCATTTTTCTTGAACGTCCTACATTTTGTTCTACATCGTGCCCTTTGGGTGCCAAAATATTTCTTGCCTAGGAAGGCCAAATATCAAGCCTGTCCTCAAGTTGTTTCAAACTTATGGCGACCCTAAGGAAACCTTATGGGGTTTCCTTGGCAGGTTTATTCAGAGAGGGATTGCCATTGCCATCCTCTGAGGCTGAGAGAGTGTGACTTGCCAAAGGTCACCTAAATCCAAAACACACTGCAGCAATAATCCAATCTGAGACCGCTTTAACTGCCCTGGCTCAGTCCTAGGGAATTCTGGGAAATGTAATTTTGTGAGACATTGAGTCTTCTCTGTCAGAGAGCACTGGTGCCACAATAAACTCCAATTCCCAGGATTCCCTAGCACTGGGCCAGGACAGTTGAAGCGCTTTCAAAATGGACCAAGAACAACATTGGGAAATAGGGGCAAGTATTGCCTTGGGAAAGTGTAATGACTGGGCTCCAGTCAATGGAGGTCTTCTTCAGACAGTAAAGGGGGGTTTATGCAAATGCAGAATTACATCACTGCTACGGAAGGCTCTCTTGACCAATCAGAGAGCAAGATGAAGGTTCTTCTGGAAGCTTCCGTGAGAAGGAGATATAAGGCCTGAGAGACCAAGAGACAGTTGGGTAATTGTGTCGGTTGGAGATTGAGAGAGAGAGAGAGTTAAAGAGCGGA
>NW_024830315.1:0-1409 GCF_019175285.1 Sceloporus undulatus
GGTCTCTCCTCCTTCTCTCAGCCTCAACTGACTCAACTCCCACCTTGACCAAGATTCTCAGTTCTTTCCAGGGAAACCAACCAAAGAAAGACATTCTCCTTGGTTCCATCTGACCACTTCTCTATGAGTCCAATTACATGGGTTACCTTTCTCTTAACAGGTTGATTTCAGCTGCTTTTTAACATTTCACAGTCAGCTCTCAGGATCCACAAATTCTGCATCTCAATATATCCCCAAAAAGCCAACCTTGATTTTGCCATTTTATGTAAGGCACATCATACTACAACCCCATTGTTGGTAATAGGACTTGAACATCCACGGATTTTGGTTACTAAGTGGGGTCCTGAAACCAAACCTCAGCAGATACTGACGTCAAACTGTAAATAATGTTCAAATTCTTTTTACTTTCAGAATAAATAACCATACAATCAATAAAATTACAATTCAAACATACATCACACTTGTTCTTATTTTTATTCTTGTTATTACCATCTATATCTTTCCTCTTCCTACCTCCTGTATTCTTTAAACCGCATGTGAAGACTAGATAGGGTGCAAAGGCTGAGGGGAGAACTTCTATCTATGCAGGATAGCTGGGCTATCGGTATCAATAACAGTGTCAGTGACAGTGAAAAGCCCTAATCTGGAAAGGCCTGCTGAAAGAGATCCATCTTAACAGCCTTTTTAAAGGCTTCTAAGGTGGTGATGTGACGGATCTCTTCCGGAAGGTCAATCCAAAGCCTAGGAGTGGCAGAAGAAAAGGTCCTCTGGGTTGTTGTAGCCAATCTAGTCTTCTTAGGCTTTAAGAGACTTTTTCCAGTGCAAGGAGGATTGTGTGGAAGAAGGCACTCCTGAAAGTAGTCAGGACCCAAGCCATGTAGGGCTTTAAAGGTCAACATGGACAACGTTTCACCAACACCTTGTATCTTACCCAGACACTAATGGGCAGCCAGTGGAGGGATTTAAGAACCGGTGTAATGTGGACAGTTCTAGAAACTACAAATTCCATGATTTCACAGGATGTTGCTATAAAAATTAAACTGGAACAAGTGTTGCATTCAATGTAGCTTTCTAGAGCACTTGCCTCCATTCTCTAGGAAGGGCAATGGGTCCTTACCCACAGAGGACACATTTTCATAGGTTTCCATCATCACCTCGTTGTACAGAAATTTCTGCTATGGACTCAAGAGTGGCCATTCCTCCTCTGTGAAGAACACTGCCACATCTCAAAAGGTAATCTGCAATAGAAAATAGCTTTCGCTGAAAACAGAGAATTGTAAATAACACCCCCATTGCATCCTAGTCAGTCAAATTCCCAATGGCTCCACCACAAAAAAGGAGGTCTGGACACTAACCTGTCTGGAGGCCTTCTTTCCTCCAGTTTCTTCCACAAAGGAGGAATTGAGGGT
>NW_024830316.1:0-1409 GCF_019175285.1 Sceloporus undulatus
GTTTGGAGGTCCTGACTTATGGCAACCCTAACTGTGGCTAATGGCCCAAATGGACTTAAGCTGAAAGTTCAGCTCAGAGGTGAAAGTAAACTCTGAAGTTGCACAACACATACGAACATGAGATGTGAGAAGTATAAACCAAAGGTAGCTAGAAATAGGTTTCATCTGCACTGCATAAGTAATGCAGGTTGGCACTGCTTTAACTGCCATGACTCAATGCTATGGAATTCTGGAGTTTGTAGCTTTTTGAAATACTTAGCCTTTTCAGTCAAAGCGCTTTAGTACCACAACAAAGTACAAACACTAGGACTCCATAGCATTCAGCCACAGTAGTTAAAGTGGTGTCAAACTGCATTATTTCTGCAGTGCAGATGCAGCCATAGTAAAACAAGAAATGGAACATATAAACATTGAAATATGTGGGTTAAGCGAGCTAAAGTGGATAGGAATGCGATATCATCCAAGTTTATGCTACAACTATGGAGAAAGAAGAAAAAGAAAATGAAAGATGCTGTGCTGATGTCCAGAAGGAAATTAATCACACACAAAACAAGACTTCTTGTTAATCATAGGCGACTGGAATGCAAAAGCTGGAAACAGAGAGAAAATTTGGCCTAGGATCAGGAAATGAAATGGGAGAGTAACTGATTGAATTTTGCCAGGCCAATAGTTTGTTCATCGCAAACACATAACCACAGGTAATGGCCAATATAGAAATCAAATAGACTAGTACAGTACATAGCTGGAAGCAGAAAATGGAGAATCTCCATTTTCCCTGCAAAAACAAGACCAGGAGCAGATTGTGCACATGAACCACTAATATTAAAGTGAGAGAAGAACATTAAGCCAACCATTGTGACAAAATACAACCTGAAGAACATCCCCGTGGAATTTAATGATAATCTAAAAAAACAGATTTATGTTATTAAGCCTGATTGACTGTGGGCCAGAAAAACTTGGGACTGAAACCAGGGACATTGTCAGGGAGAAATGCAGCCAAAAAGAAAAAGAAGTCTCAATGAATGACAAATGAAACTCTTCAACAATTAAGGACTGACAAGAAACAAGAGATCCTCCTTTTCCAGGACATGTCCTCCATTTCAACCTTCTGTCCAGCAGGAATTCCAAAATGTCTTCCATTTTGAGCCTCACTAAAAAGCAGCATGGATTTATATTAGTGTTTTGAGCTTTTATTTAGTCATATCCTACATTTGCTGTAAAAGTCCAGGAGGAATTCCAAAATGCCCTCGATTGTGAGCATCAAGAAGCAGCATGAATTTATAGTAGTGTTTTGAGCTTTCATTTGATCACTTCCCACATTTGTCTTGAACTGAGGAATTTCAAAATGTCCTCCATTTTGAGCATCACTTAAGCAGCCGCATGACTTTATGTTAGTGTGAATTTATATT
>NW_024830317.1:0-1409 GCF_019175285.1 Sceloporus undulatus
CTCTGTCCAGGAAAACAGGTTAAGAGAGGATTTAACACAATAAAAAACTACAATTCCCAGGATTCCCTAGCACTGAACCAGGGCAGATTTCATTTCTCCAGCGCAGATGCAGCCTTTGCTTCCCCTCAAACTGCTCAAATGGGAAACCAGGGTTGTAGCTGCACTGCAGAAACAACCCAGTTTGACGCCACTTTAACTGCCATGTCTCCATGCTATGGAACCCTGGGAATTGTAGTCTGTCGTGGCACCAGAACCCTCTCTGACAAGAGGAGGCTCAATGGCTGCATCCACACTACAGAAATAAATGTGGTTTGAGACTGCCCTGGCTCAGTGCTGTGGCATTCTGGGAACTGTAGTGTGTTGCGTGGCCCCAGAGGACAACTCAACGAACTGCAGATCCCAAACACACTGGAGAAACCACCCAGTCTGAGAGAGCTTTAACGGCCTCGCCTTGCTAGGGAATCCTGGGAACTGTAGTTTGTCTGGCAGGGGAGGCTCAATGTCTCACAGACACTACAGTTCCCAGGATTCCCCAGCATGGAGCCAGGGCAGCTAAAGCGGTGTCGAAGTGGATTATTCCTGCAGCGTGTTCTGGATGGACCTCAGTTCCTCACCTGCTGCCTTACCTGAGCGCCGCCTTCGCCTCCGCCGTCCCCCAGCCCTCCAGCCCGGCTTCCAAGGAACCACCGCCTCCGCCGCCAGGAAAGAAGGAAGAGAGAAAGGGAGGAAGGCGGCAGCAGGGGAAATAAAGAAGCCAAGGGGCGGCTGAGTGAGGAGGACCGGCTTCGGCCAGAGCTTCTGCCGCGGAGGCTCCGCCCACCTGCCTCAGCGCGTCATCGCCCGCCTCAGCCAATCAGAGGCCCCTCTGCAGAACCCCTGACTGAGGCAGGCAAGGCGGGCAGCAGCAGGGCAGAGGGGGGAAGGCAAGAGGGGAAGGCAGGCAGCAGCAGTCATTATAACAGGGGCAGCGAGGAGAGTAATAACGACGACGACGGCGCTGAGGGAAAGAAGGAAACAACAGCCTCATGATCATAATAATAATGATGATGATGATAATAATAATAATAATAGGCACTGAGGGAAAGTAGAAACAGCCTCATGATAATAATAATGATAATAATAATATCAATAATAGTAATAATAATAATAGATGTGGAGGGAAAGAAGAAACAGCCCCATAATAATAATAATAATAATAATAATAATAATAATAGACATGGAGGGAAAGTAGAAACAGCCTCATGATAATAATAATGATAATAATAATAATATCAATAATAGTAATAATAATAATAATAGATGTGGAGGGAAAGAAGAAACAGCCCCATAATAATAATAATAATAATAATAATAATAGACATGGAGGGAAAGTAGAAACAGCCTCATGATAATAATAATGATAATAATAA
>NW_024830318.1:0-1409 GCF_019175285.1 Sceloporus undulatus
CTGAATTTTGAAGGTCTTGTTCCAAGAAATTTTGCTGACATCCATGTGGGAATTAGCAAGCTAAAGAAAGGGTCAGGGGAAAAGATGAGATTATAAGAGAGGGAGAAAGGGAAAGCAAAATTGATAGGTAGGTGAGAAATGGGGTTAAAATTACCTATCTGATGAGAAGATGATGGAAAGCTGGACTGGCTCAGGCTGTGAGGTCTGAAGTAGATAGAACATACACAGAGTGTGGGTGTGTAGGCGGGTTGGGCTGTGTGCACAAAAGTCAGGTGCACTTTTTCACCTAAACATTATATTTATACCTTAAGATTAGCCTTAAGCAATGTGCTATCTAGTCAGGTAATAAAGGCTGAATGACTTGTCCCAGAAATCTAGAATGGGACTCCAAACTGGTTGATGGCTTTAATTTTAGTTTAGCAAAAACAGAGTTTGGATCAGGTTATCCCTAGAATGAGTGATGGAGAAGTTTGGCTGGTAACACAACGGGGGGTAGGCAGAGAGAAATTGGCTTCCTCCTTTAGGTACAAAGAGATCATTTGTCTCAAGTTTGAGAGGAAATGCAGATTATGTGGGGGAAGAAAGGAGCACTTTAGATTTGATGGTATTGTTTGCCTGGATGTTCACATGCTTTTTGTTATTTCCCCCCCCCCCCCCGAACCTTAAAGGTTCCTGAAAGGTCATCATTCTCTCAAAAACATGCTATCTCCAGGTATGTGATATGAAAATATGAGGACCCCAAAATACAGCATGGGGTATTCAGAGGTGCATAACATTGAGAGTGGTGTATCCCCTCATACAAAACCCGTAGCCCTTTCTCATTTGTTTACATATAAGGTTCTGCTCTGCATTCAACCTGCTGAAATCCACTACTTTTGAACAAAGTCAAGAGAAAGATAAACGTGATTGCATTCCAGGTTTTGTTTAGGACTCACAATCACTGAGCAATGGGATTTAAAAATAAGGAAGGAAGGAAGAACAAAGGCATACAACTAAAATGGTTAAGGTCACCTTCTTCAACTTATCCAATAGATGTGCCTTGGAAGCTGCTCAACCAAGACAAATAATGACACTGCATCTTCTCCAGAAGCAGAGGAATAATGGCACAAGGTGACAGAAAAGCTCCAGGAAGTCATGTTGACCTGGATGTAATATCTCTTATGCCAAGCAAAAGGTAGCTTACACAGGGCAAAATGGAAAGGAAAATGGAAGTAATACAATAACCCATTCTCAACCCAAGTATTACATTGTAGAAACAAGCAAACAAAATTAGCTCTGCATTTAACCTCACTGTCTACTGTCCCATGCCTCCTCCCTCACCATGTGTTACACACACACACACACACACACACACACACACACACACACACACACTAGAAATGCTGGTTAATACTCCATTCATCTGATGA
>NW_024830319.1:0-1409 GCF_019175285.1 Sceloporus undulatus
TATCATCCTCCTATAGTTACATTCTTTCCTTACATTATACAGAAATTCTGATTACAATCTTATTTCTCAATTGTTATCTCTTTCCATCTTTTTTCTAGATAGTTATAAAAGTCCCATTCTCTCTTTGCTTTGTCTTCATATTTATCCTTGATCCAACTTGTCATGATGTCCATTTCTGCCATCTCATATGTCTTAAGCAGCCATTCATCTGTGTTTGGTGCTTTGCTTTCCAATGTTTGGCATAAATAATTCTAGCACATGTTAACAGGTAAAATAACATTTCCCCATATTTCTTCTCTATCCCTTGTTCTACAATTCCCAACAGAAAGGTTTCTGGGTTAAATGATATCTATATATTCAATTCTACTGTTAATATATTAAAGATTTCTAACCAATACTTCTTTGCTATCTTACATGACCACCAGATATAGTAGTATGAACCTATGTTATCTGCACATTTCCAACAGTTCGGCTTGGGTTTTTTGTACATTAAAGAAATCTTTTGTGGCGACAAGTGCCACCTGTAAATCATTTGTATACATTTTCTTTTAGTTCTTGACAGACAGTGTATTTCATTTTCCTTCCCCATATCTCTTCCCACATATGATATTCTATATTATGTCCTACATTTTGTGCCCATCTTATCATACTATGTCTAATTATTTCTTCTTCAGAGTCCCATTTCAACAGCATCTTATAACATCTAGCAATCATTTTCCCCTTCTTTTATTTACAATTTCGTCCCATTCTAATTTCTGACTTTGTATTCCTTCCAATTTTTATCAATCCTGAATCTTCCTCCTAATGGCCTGTATAGATAACAATGATAGTCTACTCCAGATTCCCTCAATTCTTCTTGAGATTTCATCACTATTTCCCTTTGTACCATTTTCAATATGTCAGAGTATCCATTTAATTAGCCGTTTAATTTTTGAAATACCTTCTCTTCCAAACAATGCTTCATGAGGGAAAAACCATTGCGGTATTTTCATACAAAGTCTGGTTTTATATTTCCCCCATACATTTAATAAAGCCTTTCTCACTAAATGATTTTTACTTTCTTTATGGATTTTATCTTTACCATATACCAAATAGTTGTGCTACCCAAATCTCAATTGGCCTCCTTCTAAGCTTAACAGTTTCTCGTATTCTAAATGTAATCCATACAAGGAAAGCAATAAAGCTTTAAATTTGGCAATCCCATTTCCCCTCTTTTTTTATCATCACATAAATTTTTTAATTTTATTCTAGCTCTTTTCTTCTTCCAAATAAAATTAGTGATTTCTTTTTGCCATAGGTTTAGAGGTTTAATATTATGTATTATTGGCAATGTATTAAACAAAAACAAAAATTTGGGAAGCACTTCATTTGTATTACTGATATTTTGCCAAGTAATGAGAGTTGCATCT
>NW_024830320.1:0-1409 GCF_019175285.1 Sceloporus undulatus
TTCATACATAGGCTCACAGGCCATAAATGGGGTACATAAAACATCCCAATTTAAGTGTATTTTTCATCCACCCACCCTCTGGCCTTGCTGCCATATTAGGTTTGTATTGATTCAGTTTTTTTTCTTCCAGAGACACTAGAGAGAAAATAATTGTTTTTTTGAACTTACAGAGGCTTTGTTTTGTTTTGGTTTTGACTATGAGTTTTTTTCTCTCTCCACAAGACTGGTAGAACACAGCACAGATGTCAAGCAAATGATGGATTATATATTAGCCATCTATACCTCTGATTTCATCTTGACCATGTAGCCATTGGCTATGACACTGGGTGGCCTCGGCCAAGCATAGTTTTCAACTCTAGTGCTCCCCACTCACAAATGTGGAAATGATATTATAGGTGTATCTTCTTCTTCTTCTTCTTTTTTTTTTTTTTTTGCAAAAAAATATTATTATGATGCATTAATTTGTCCTATTACTATGGTGATATGAGAATCATATGGTCTGAGTGTTGAACTAGAATTCTGAGAGCCCGGGGTTTGAATCTCTGCTATGCCATGGAAACCTCAGGCAAGTCACACTCTCTCAGGCTTAGAGGAGGGCAAGGGCAAACCTGCTCTGGATAGAGTTTGCTAAGAAACCCTGTAATAAGTTCGCCTTATGGTTGCCATAAGTCAGAAACCACTTTAAACACACAGCAGTAACAACAAACAAGAACAATGGTAATATATGTGATGATGTACTTAGGAAAAGTCAGTATAAATACTGTAATAGCATAAGTATTACCATCGAAGCTTAATCCCCCCTTTCTCTCTCTGTCTTTCTGTGTGCCTTCAAGTTGCCTGTTGACTTATCATGATCCAATGAATTTTATAGAATTTTCTTGGGCAAGGAGTATTTAGAGGTTATTTTATCAGTTCCTTCCTCTGAAATATTGCCTACAGCACTTGATATTGGTTGGTGGTCTCCATCTAAGTACTAATCAGAGCTGACCCTACTTAGTTTCCAAGATCAGATGGGACATGGTGCCTTTAGGATATCCTGTACATGTTTACCAGAAGATCTCACTGAGTTCAGGGGAGATTACTCCCAAGTAAGTGGGTACAGAATTGCAGACTGAGTACTTTAATAAGATGACATTGGTCTTAGCCAAACAAGGACCCTTGTTTCCAAAAAACTTGGAAATATATTGTGACAACTTTACTTCCTTATGGAAATGACCTCACTTCTTATATTTTGTCTACAAATGGGCTAAAGCTAAAAACCTAGTTCTAAACATGCCTAAATTTATAGTCAGAACCTTTGGTCAAATGGAAACAAAGGCAACATTTAATAATCAGCTGGAGCAGATGCCCAGCACATTTTTAAAAAATTGTATATCTAGGCTCAGGTTTCTCTGGAGAACATTTAAAGT
>NW_024830321.1:0-1409 GCF_019175285.1 Sceloporus undulatus
GGGGAGAGAGGCAGGCAAGCTCCAACTGCCTGCCTGGAAAAAGAAAAGCCCTCCCTTCAGCCACCATCTTGGGGGGAGAGAGGCAGGCTAGCTCCACCAGGCCTGCCTGTACGAAGAAAAGCCCTCCCTTCAGCCACCATCTTGGGGGAGAGAGGCAGGCAAGCTCCAACTGCCTGCCTGGAAGAAGAAAAGCCCTCCTTCCGACCACCATCTTGAGGGGGAGAGAGGCCTGTTATGGTGTTTTTTTTTACTTTGTATCGTACTTCCTGTTGTACACCGCTTTGATCTAATTTGGAAAAGCGGTATATAAATAAACATTATTATTATTATTATTATATCATGAGAAAACATGACACATTAACTATCATGCTTGGTAAATTAGAAGGTAGTAGGAAAAGAGAAGAGGAATGAGGCCTCGAGTTTGCAAAACCTAACAGGGTGACTTGGAGGTTTCTCATTCACAATTTTCATAAGCTGAAGTTGATTAGATGGCAATTAATAGTAACACATCACCCAGGAAATACATAAGATTGCACACTAACAAAATCTGCAGTCACCTGGCCCCAAACCTATTGTTCCAAATCTTCCAATAATTTTTCCAGTCATTTATATCGAACAAGAAAAGAAGACATCCATGCTGCATATTATACACTGCTATTTGCTTTTCTTTGACTTGATAACAAGAGTAAGCATTGCCAATTGAATAATGGGTCTTATATTGCTATTATTATACCTCGGAGAGACCCAAATGGTTATTTTCCCATCTCAAGGATGCTCAACCAACTTTCTCATCACCTCTGCACATTTGGGTTTTTCCTTTTTACCCAAGAATGGTACTCCTAGCAACCTTTTTCTATCTTTATTAAAGTCTTCTTATTACTCTTGCTCCACTTTTCCAATATTCTTGATTTCCACTCCTCCCTTCTACCCCCTCCTACCATTTCACAGAGCTGCAAAGATTCTATTTCTATGGTGAAAAAATGTGTTCTTCCAGGGATTTCTCCCCCATAAAAATATTATGTTGACATAGCCCTATCTGAAATTGTAGCACATTTTTAGTGTAAACATATTTTAGCAGTAGAGTGTTTGACTTTCTATTTAAAAATGATACAGTGCAGAGAAACTCCCTGGATTTGTTTTTTCATACTAAAAAAAATTAAATTGGGTCTTGACTGCATCATGTTACTGATGTGGCTGAAGATTAAAATTCTGCAAGTAAAAGGTACTGATAAACAACTTAACAAGTGGATTTCTATTAAATCAGTAGACATTTAATCAATACACCTGGTTCAGATTTACCATTTCTGCTTATAGGTGTAACTTACAAACCCAGTTTTAGGCATACAGATAGGATTGCCCCTGGCATTTAATTTATAGGAAAAAAAGAGTGGGAATAGAAATATTCATAC
>NW_024830322.1:0-1409 GCF_019175285.1 Sceloporus undulatus
AGCAGCAAAAAGCAAGCCTACTCCTCGTGCAACATGACACCCGTTCACATATTTAAACATGGGTATCATATCCACTCTTTATCTTCTTTTCTTCAGGCTAAACATAACCAGATCTCTAAGCTGCTCCTCATAGAGCTTGATGGTTTCCAGACCCTTCACCACTTTGGTTGCCCTCCTTTGGAAATGCTCCAATTTGTCAACATCCTTTTTGAATTGTGGGGCCAGAACTGGACACAGGGTTATTCCAAGGGAGGCCTGACCAAAGCAGAATAGAGTGGCACTATTACTTCCCTTGATCTAGAAACTATTCTTGTATTGATGCAGCCTAGAATCACATGGGCCTTTTTAGCTGCCGCATCATACTGTTGTCCCATGTTCAACTTGCGGTCTACTAGGAGTCCTAGATGCCTTTCAAGCCTAGTTTAATTGTGACAGCAATATCCTATAGAATATTTGAATCTGTAGTTCAGTGAGGCACTATTGCTCTTCAGTTTCTAAGGATTCTAAATACCCCATTGTAAACTGCCAGTTCTAGGATTTTATGGAAAGGAGCCATGGACATTAATGCTTTTTACACCCAAATGGTACTCAGCACATCCCTGAGCAGGTTTCCTACCTTTTTGGCTCCTCTTCCATCCTTTTAAGGCTCTGGAGAGCCTTCTTGGGGAAAGACCTCCCTTGGGCCTTCAGTGGCTCAGAGAGGGCCAACAGTGGCAAAATGGCCTCCACTTCCCCAAAGGGATGCTTTGGGATGTTGAGGGGCAAAATATTGTTTCATTCCCCACCAGGCAATACAATGTGGGGTTGCCCCTGAGATCTCCTCCAAATCCCATCAGTAGTCCTTGCCTGTCTTATAGATGTTTTAAGGCTGTTTTAAGGCTGCTCCCTGGTGCTTGACCCTCACCAAAATTGGAATCCAGGTCCCAGCCCCCTTGCTCTGCCTTTGCCAATGAGTTATTTGTATATTGATTATCCTCCCTTTCTCAACAAATGGGCCTCAAAGTATCCCTTTTATGCATCTCACTCTGTAGGTATGTGTCTGTGATAGAGAGATGGAGGGAAAGTTAAAAAATATAAAGAAAGGAAAAGATGCTGAAAATGAGATGCTGAAGTGGTGCAGATGGGCAAGAGGGAAGGTTGGAGAGCAGAGGGAGAAAGGGAAGGAGATCTGGCAGATGGGAGCCAGGAGGGGAAAGCAGGAGTAAAGCCAGGATTGCCTAGCTCTGTGCGGAGAGGAAGGGGCCTCTGGGAAGGGCCAGGAGAGAGGCCTTGGGGATTGAGAGACAGCCACGAACATGACAGATTTTAAGAACTGAACTGGTGAGAAGCAGCTCAGGCTCTTGTTTTCAAACATATTAAGGGGTTCCATTTTGAAATTATGAGCAATGTCTATGAAGAAAGGAAAGGGC
>NW_024830323.1:0-1409 GCF_019175285.1 Sceloporus undulatus
CTGAGGATAATGGAGCAGAGGACAGAATAGGGAAATTTCAGTACAGAATAAGTAAAGAGATAGTACAGGAATACCTTGTTAATCTAAATGATTTTAAGTCTCCGGGACCAGATGAACTCCATCCAAGGGTATTAAAAGAACTGGCAAATGTCATATCGGAGCCATTGGCAATAATCTTTGCAAACTCCTGGAGAACAAGTCCCAGCAGACTGGAGGAGGGCAAACGTTGTCCCCATCTTCAAAAAGGGGAAGAAAGAGGATCCCAACAATTATCCTCCAGTTAGTCTGAAATCTATACCGGGAAAGATTCTGGAGCAGATCATTAAACAGAGAGTCTGTGAACATCTAGAAGGCAATGCCATCATCACAAAAAGTCAACATGGGTTTCAGAGAAACAAATCATGCCAGACAAACCTTATCTATTTCTTTGATAAAATGACCATCTTGGTAGATGAAGGGAATGCTGTGGATATAGTATATCTTGATTTCAGTAAGGCCTTTGACAAAGTTCCCCATGACATTCTTGCAAAGAAGCTTGTAAAATGTGGGATAGACAAGGTAACTGTTACATGGATTTGTAAATGGTTGACCGGCCGAACCCAAAGGATGGTCAGCCATGGCTCCTTTTCATCCTGGAGAGAAGTGACCAGTGGGGTGTCCAGTGGGGCTCTGCCCTGGGCCCAGGGCTATTCAACATCTTCATCAATGACTTGGATGACAGAATTGGGAGCATACTTATCAAATTTGCAGATGACACCAAATTAGGAGGAATAGCTAATACTCCAAAGGACAGGATCAACATTCAAAATGATCTGAATAGACTAGAAAGCTGGGCCAAAGCTAACAAAATGAAATTCAACACGGAGAAATTTAAGGTATTGCACTTAAGGCAGAAAAATGAAATGCAGAGATATAGGATTATGGGGGACACCTTGCTGAATGAAACTACATCTGAAAGCGATCTGGGAGTCCAAGTAGACCACAAGTTGAACATGAGTCAACAGTGTGATGTGGCAGCTAAAAAGGCTGCATCAATAGAAGTATAGTGTCTAGATCAAGGGAAGTAATAGTGCCACTGTATTCTGCTCTGGTCAGGCCCCACCTGGAATATTGTGTCCAGTTCTGGGCCCCACAATTCAGAAAGGACATTGAGAAACTGGAGCCATGCGTCAAGAGGAGGGCGACTAAAATGGTGAAAGGTCTGGAAACCATGTCCTATGAGGAACGACTCAGGGAGCTGGGGATGTTTAGCCTGGAGAAGAGAAGGTTAAGAGGTGATATGATAGCCCTGTTTAAATATTTGAAAGGATGTCATATTGAGGAGGGAGCAAGCTTGTTTTCTGCTGCTCCAGAGAACAGGACCCGGAACAATGGATGCAAGCTACAGAAAAAGAGATTCCACCTCAACA
>NW_024830324.1:0-1409 GCF_019175285.1 Sceloporus undulatus
GGGGGAGGAGGAGGAGGAAGGAGGAAGAGGAGGAGGAGGGAGGAAGGAAGGAGGAAGAGGAGGGAGGAGGAGGAAGGAAAGAAGGAGGAGGAAGAGGATGAGGGAGGGAGGAAGAGAAGCAGGGAGGAAGAAGAGGAGGAGGAGAGAGAAAGAAGAAGAGGAGGGAGAAAGAAGAGGAGGAAGGAGGAAGAGAAGGAGGAAGAAAGGGGAGGGAGGAAGGAAGGAGCAGGAGTGCATTTCTGTGTATTTTCAGTGCATTTAATGCTAAAAGTTCTGCTGTAACAATGATAGTGGTGGTGATGGTCATGGTGATGATGATGATGATGAGTGAGCTTGAGAGCCATGCAACTACTGTTTCTGAAGCTGAGAAAGTGTCACCTTCCAAAGTGTGTTTTGTGTGCTTTTAATGCTAACAAGTCTCCCTTGCTTTGACAATGATAGTGTGGTGATGGTGATGATGATGAGTGAGCTTGAGAGGTAGGCAACTACTGTTTCTGAAGCCGAGAGAGTGTCACCTTCCAAAGTATGAAATGCACAAATGTGCTGTTGTGTGTGTTTTGGAATGCACGTTGGGGGTGTTTGTCCAGAAAGGGACCGAGGAGGAGAGGGCGGGCACACACCTCCTCCTCCTTGCGGGGCTTCGGTGGAGGCTCCGCCCCCGGAGGGTGGCTCCTCCCCTGGAGTGTGGAAGCTCCGCCCCCAACATGCAGCCCCGCCCCAGAGGATGGAAGCTCCACCCCTCGTCTTCGGCCCCCCGACTTGTCTGAGGGACAGCAACCCAGCCCCCGGCTCCAAAAGGTTGCCTACCCCTGCTGTAGAAGGTTGTGCTATGTGGATAAATAGCCTGCATTACTATTTCTCGTTCCCTGGGAAAATCAGAGCAAATTTAAAGTAACAAGACAAAAACTAAGGCGGGTTACAGACCACCGGAAAGCGGTGGCCTGCACCCGCCCCTTTCCCAGCCGGATCTGGGCCTCAGTGGTCAGAGCGGCAGCCGCTGAGGTCCCGATCTGCCGCTTTCCAGGCTGCGGGGAAGCGGCAAAAGGCCCCTTCCCCGCAGCCTGGAAAGGGGTGTCCTTGGGGCTTCAAGTCCCAAGGACACCCCACGGCAGCAGGGAAGAAGAGAAAGGGGCCGCTTGGCCCCTTTCTCCTCTGCGTTGCTGGGCGCAGCTGTCTGAAGGCTACACCCAGCGACGTAAACGGCAAAAGGAGCTCCGTTTTGGAGCTTCTTTTGTGGCCGGGGAAGGGGCGTACTATGTGCCCTGGCGCGGCGTGACAACGTCACGTCCGCGCCGCCCCGTATAGAGGCGGCGCGGTTGTGACGTCGTAATGGCGGTGGCTGTGTGGATCGGCCACCGCCATTTTGTGTGCGCTCCGCGCGTGCTAGGATTGGAGCATCCGGAAAGGAC
>NW_024830325.1:0-356 GCF_019175285.1 Sceloporus undulatus
ACAATTAGCTTCCATTGTAAGGCCCCAGTTTGTTCTGTTGAATAGAATCTACTCAAACCTGAGGGACACAGGAATGCTGTAATAGCAAACTGGCAACAGAATGTTCTACAACCCTTATTTCAATTACAGGGCTCCCCCGGGTTACGAATTTAATTCGTTCCGCGGCGCCATTCGTAACCCGAAAAGCATTCGCAAGCCGAAGCCCCATAGGCGCTAATAGCGAAAGCCGCGATTTCGTGTGAAATAGCGCTGAAAAGCACCAAAAAAATTTTCGTAACCCGAAATAACCTTCGTAACCCGGAACAATTATTTTTAATGGATTTTTTTCGTAACCCGGAAATTTCGTAACGCAGCGC
>NW_024830325.1:456-1409 GCF_019175285.1 Sceloporus undulatus
CGTAACCCGAAATAACCTTCGTAACCCGGAACAATTATTTTTAATGGATTTTTTTCGTAACCCGGAAATTTCGTAACGCGGCGCATTCGTATCCCGGGGTACCAGTGTATGAAATGAAAAATCCTATTTGCCAAGATAAGAGGCCATTTGCCATTAGAGCTCTGATTAAATGATGACAATCTTGTATAAAATAAAAATGTTCTCCAAATGCATTCTTAGGCAATCTTGAAACATATTTCTGTTTTGGATATCAATAGTATGCAAGAAGTCAAGAGAAATGGTCAAACGTTATTTCAACGAGCCCTTGCTCTTACTTCTTAACATGACCATACACTCATTGAGATAAAAGACACAGATCCTTCCATTCTGTACCAAATCACAAAAAGCAGCCCGGAAAATAATTTTCTCTAGGTTATTAATACAACAAATGAAAGCCAGGGAGTGGTGAGGACAACACTCTATTGATTTCAGGGTTTCAGTTGATGAATGCACATTTCCCCTTATTTTTTCTTCTTGCTAAGGAAGGTATTATTTTAGTCACTTTCTAAAAAAAACACAAAATACATTTCCTCCCAATTGCCCATTCCGATTTTTGTTATATTTTTTCCCCAAAATGATTCTCAAATAAAAGGTTTTATTAAGTTGTCACACTACAGAAAAACCACAGGACTCCTCCATATATGTTTGAACACCTCCTTCATTACCTCAGTGTCCCAGAAGAAAAGCTCTTGTAATGCACTCTCTCAATATATGCTAAAAACAACTATGTTAGAGAAACAGAAAAAGGAAGGAACAGGGCATTCTGAGGTATGGCCCATCATCTTCTATAAGGGGGAAAAGGGGGGGGGGGGGGCTACAATCCTATATAGTATGTAGAATTCATACTTCCCTTGAAATACATCTCACTGAATTGCATGGGACTTACTTCTGAGTAGGTATGTATAAGACGGCAC
>NW_024830326.1:0-1409 GCF_019175285.1 Sceloporus undulatus
GGAGCGTGGCTTTGGTTGACTTCTGGACTCTTAGGACGCATGCATCATTGAAACACCATACCTCCACTGTGACTCGAAGAAGCTTTATTTGGGCTGTCTGTAACAGGCCAAAGTTTTTATCTGAGAACATATCTCTAAGAATCTCTAGGTCCTCCAGTGCAACTCTGTGGTCAACATCTGCCACACACTGAGCATAGAACTGTGCTGGTGGAACTTTCTCTCTAGGCATCTCTAGGTCTTTCAGTAAAACGTTTGGTTAAAGTTGACCATAGAGTTGCACTGAAGGATCTAGATATTCCCAGAGAGAACATATTAATAAAATCTGTGAAGAATCAAATTTGCAAAGGTCAAAGCCGCAAATATGGAAGGAACAATTGTATATCGTTAAATACTAGACATATCCATGTCATAGCATTCCCGGTATTTGTGCATGGTTGTGAAGGCTGGATAATGAAGCCAATAGGAAGAGAATCAACTCATTTGAAATGGGGAACTGGCAGAGAGTTCCATGGATACAATAGTTAAAAGGACATATGAACGGGTCTTACAGGAAATCACAGCTGAACTCTCACTTGAAGCAAAGATTATTGTTGTACTCTGGACATATTATGAGATGACGTGACTTATTGGAAATGACATTAATGTCTGGTAAAGTGAAAGCCAGTAGGAAAAGAGAAAGCCCACATTACAGGTGTGTGGGTTCGATAAAGGAAGCCTTGAAGGTACAAGCTCTGAACAAGACTGTTGATGACCAGGGCTCATGGTGTTAACAGGGACTTTCATACTATCAGGATGCCTGTGATATTTGTTTAGTGAAGTCATTTGAAGTACATGAAGGAGTCTGACCATATTTCCACAAGCAGAGTTTTTCACTGAAAATTATTCACAAGCAAGCACAGTATAGCACATTTTTAATGGTTGTATTCCTGTTTCAGGGATGTGTTAACTTAGTGGTTAAGGTGCTGACTGAGTGACTGACAATGGCAAGGTTAGCAGATCAGTGGGTCAAGACCCAAGCACAACATTATGGAGTGAGCTCCCACTACTAGTCCCAGCTTCTTCCAATGTACCAGTTCAAAAGCATGTAAAAGTGCAAGTAACTAAATAGGTAGCACTTCTGTGGGACAGTAACAGTGTTTTAGGCCACCATGCTGGCCACACAACCATGGAGTCATCTTTGACAATGCTCACTCCCTTGTCTTAGGTGTTTATCACACTATGCTCTTAAAGAGGTACTATTCCAGTGTGACTCCTCTAGCTGCCTCCTTTTGCATGCTGGGATTGGCAGTTTTAAGGAGCTGAACTTCTCTGCCTGAGAATTCTAAATACCCCTCCTTAAAACTGCCAATCCCAGCATGCAACAGGAGGCAGCTAGAGGAGTCACACTGGAATAGTACCTCTTTAAGAGC
>NW_024830327.1:0-1409 GCF_019175285.1 Sceloporus undulatus
ATAGAGAGGAAATACACAAATTAGATGAGTGATAGGAAATAAGAGATAAGAACATATTCCTTATGACCCTTTGTAGAATAGTGTTTATTTCGCCTACAATCTTCTAGACTGAACAGCCAGATATGGGAGGCAGATATGGAAACATTTATTTACGTACCCATCAAATCTAAAACTGGGTTCTTGTCTGAAGCTCTAAACCCATTTGGGACTTTGCTTTCATTGAGTTCTGTACAAATGGAAATTAAAGTGGGGTTTTACATATGCCTAAATACAGATAGTGTGAAAGCCATTTACATGCCCTTATGAATATTGTGTCCAGTTCTGGGCACCATGATTTACAAAAGACGCTGAAAAACTGGAACGTGTCTAAAGGGGGGGGAGGATCTGGAACCCATATCCTATGAGGAGAGACTCAGGGAGCTGGGGATGTTTAGCCTGGAGAAGAGAAGGTTAAGGATGACAAGAGAGCCCTGTTTAAGTATTTGAAGGGATGTCATATTGAGGAGGGAGCAAGCTTGTTTTCTGCTGCTCCAGAGACTAGGACCCGGAACAATGGATGCAACATACAGGAAAAGATATTCCAGCTCAACATTAGGAGGAGCTTCCTAACAGTAAGGGCTGTTCGACAGTGGAATATGCTCCTTTGGAGATTTGGGTGGAATCTTCCTCCTTTAAACAGAGGCTGGATGGCCAACTGTCAGGGATGCTTTGATTGAAAGTTCCTGCATGGAA
Source organism: Sceloporus undulatus (assembly GCF_019175285.1). NCBI lineage: Eukaryota > Metazoa > Chordata > Lepidosauria > Squamata > Phrynosomatidae > Sceloporus > Sceloporus undulatus. Next base: position 733 of record NW_024830327.1, read on the forward strand.
GAATGGGTTTGGACTGGATGGCCCTTGGGGTCTCTTCCAACTCTATGATTGTATGTTACATTATTTTATTGTAATATTATTAAATATTACACACACACAATTGGCCCTTAAGTTTCATGGAGGTTGGTGTGTAGATATTTCCAGACCCACCAACCCCCCCTAAATGTATTTAACACAGAAAGAAAGTGAGTGAGAAAGTTATAGAAAGTTAGTACAAAGACCTTATTTGGATAGTTATTTCTCAACTCAACAACTTAATTCTACAATGCATCTGTCATCTGTACAGAAAACTATCACTATATTAAATAAAAAACCTTGCTGTTTAGTGGACTTCAGACGACAAAGCCCTAATTCTGTATTACAATTATCATTTACAAGGCTGTCACTATCATTCCTATTGTCCTAAAAAGAAAAAAAAGTTATTTGATAAGTGATATCTTAAGATTTTCCACTATAACAGAATAGGAAATTCCTTTCTGGCCTGAGTCACAACATGTATAAGACATCTCAACATACTGACCACTACTGTCCTATGAAAGTAATATCCATCTGCATATCATCAGATTGCTAGCACTGAGAACACATGCAAAGGAGGGAGAATTCACCTGTGCAGATGCATCTTCCTGGTATCATGGATGGGCCACCATTGGGGGCAATGCAATGGGGGAGGGCATGGG
>NW_024830328.1:0-1409 GCF_019175285.1 Sceloporus undulatus
CCCTTTCTCCTCCTCCCCACCGCCACGGGGTGTCCTTGGGGCTTGAAACCCCAAGGACACCCCTTTCCAGGCTGCAAGGAAGGGGCCTTTTGCTGCTTCCCCGCAGCCTGGAAAGCGGCGGATCGGGGCCTCAGCGGCTGCCGCTCTGGACACTGAAGCCCCGATACCCCGGGGAAAGGGGCGGGTGCAGCCCGCCCCAAACAGGCGGTCTGTAACCCGCCAACAAGATAACAAGATTACACAGAGAGGCAAACAGCTACTGGGGAGCAGCAGTAGTGGTGGGTGGCACTGATGCTGGCATCATGGCTAATGCTTATTTAGCACTGCACACCCGGAGGTAATGATGACCCTCCCTGCATAACCCCCTCACCTAGAAAACCCTATGATGAGACATTCCAAGTGAGACACAGGCAGGAAAAGGAACAAACACAGAGATTGAAAAACAGAGGAAATCACACTTGTTAAATAAGCCAAAGGCATAAAACCCCCAAAGATGATGAGGCAAGCAGGAGATCCACTCAAAAATCCAAAACTTACCCAGAGCAGCACAACACATATAATAGGAACATGGAATGTAATAAGCATGAGCCAAGTGAAGATGGACATAGTAAAAATGAAAATGGAACGCATTAACATAGCAGTACTATGAGTAAGCAAGCTAAAATTACAGGAATGGGCCACTTTGACTCAAACAACTATTCAATGTTCTACTCAGGGAATGAGAATACATGAAAGAACAGGGTGGCACTAATACTAAGGAGAGATGTGGCAAAAGCAGTAAAGGGATACAACGACAAATCAGACCGAATCATCTCCATAAGGCTCCATGGAAAACCTATGAATATTACCATAATTCAAATATATGCACCAAGCACAGATGCAAAAGAGGAAGAAATAATGAGATTTTACGAAGGAGTCCAGGAAGAAATTGAAAACACACCAAAACAGATGTTAAGCTAATCATATGTGACTGGAATGCCAAAGTTGAAAGCAAAGAGGAATTAAAAACAAGAGGCAGATTCGGATTAGGCAATATAAATGAAGAACTTGAGCGTCTGATAGATTTCTGTGAAGCCAACAATCTATTCATTACAAACACTGTTTTCATACAGCCAAAGTGAAGGCTATACACATGGACATCACCAGAGGGACAATACAAAAACCAAATAGATTATATAATCAGAAACAAAAGATGGAGAAGCACCATTTTGGTGGTCAAGACTAGACCGGGTGCTGACTGTGGCACAGACCATGAATTACTTATTTCAAAAATAAGAGTAAAATATAAGAAAAGAACGAAACCAGTCATCGTACCAAAATTTGATCTAAATAATACTTCAACAGAATTTATTGTCAATATAAGGAACAGATTTGAACTACTAAGTATAATAGACTGGAAACCAGAAGAA
>NW_024830329.1:0-1409 GCF_019175285.1 Sceloporus undulatus
GCAATTCAACAAAGCAAGTGTGGGAAAGCCACAGGACCTGATGGATTCCCAGCAGAGTTTTATAAAATTTTTGTAGAAGAACTTATTCAGCCATTTCAAATGCTGTTAAATAATATTTTGACAGGCCAAATTCCAGATTCCTGGTCAGACTCTAATACAACTTTAATCCCTAAAGAGGAAAAAGACAATTCAGATCCCAAAAATTATCGACCGATAGCGCTGCTTAATACAGACTATAAAATTTTTGCACAAATATTGGCAACCAGATTGAAAAAAATCCTTAAGATATGGATCAGTGAAGATCAAAGAGGATTTTTACCAGGAAGAAGAATGAAAGATAATATAAGACATTTGCTAAATATTATTGAATACCACGGGAAAAGGAAAGATAAGAAATTAGCTTTAGCATTCTTAGATTTTGAAAAGGCCTTTGACCGAGTAAATTGGTCTTTTATGAAAGAAACTATAAAAAAGATGGGACTTGGTCAAAGTTTCTGTGGATGGATTGACCAAATTTATAAAAAACAGCAAACGAGTTTGATAATCAACGGAGAAAAATCGAAAAAAATAAAGATTTTCAAAGGTACTAGGCAGGGGTGTCCCCTATCCCCTCTTTTATTCATATTAGTTTTAGAGGTACTTACAGACTCTATAAGAGGTAACAAAAACATAGAGGGAATTAGAATCAAAGGGAAAGAAGCTAAGCTTAAAGCTTACGCTGATGATCTGGTCATGACTTTGGCAAATCCAATCGATCAGATAAATGAGGTGAATAAAGTTTTAGACCAGTTTGGACATGTCTCTGGTCTGGTGGTCAATAAGGAAAAGACGGCACTGCTGGTGATGAATTTAAATAAGGAAGAGCGAGATAAACTAGAAGTTAGATCAAAGTATAAAATAAAAACTAAAGTAAAATACTTAGGAATCTGGTTAACCACGAAGAATATGGACCTTTATAAGAACAACTATGAAAAACTTTGGCAAAATATAAAGAATGACATAGATAGATGGAAAAAATTAAATATATCCTGGCTTGGGAAAATTGCCACAGTAAAGATGAACCTACTCCCAAAGCTTATGTTTTTATTTCAGACCATCCCTATCATTTTAAATGAAAAACCGTTTGTATTATGGAACAGGGAAATTAGTAGATTTATCTGGAATGGAAAAAAGCCACGTGTGAGATTTAAAAACATGCAGGATGATGTGAACAGAGGAGGAATGGGTCTGCCGAGTTTAAAAATTTACTTTTACTCATGTTGCTTTGAGTGGCTATTAGAATGGTTTAAACTTAAAAATATTGAATTGCTGAATTTGGAAAGTGTGGATTTGACATATGGGATACATGCTTATCTCTGGTACGATAAAATCAAAGAAGATAAAGCATTCTTGAATCACTGTATAAGAAA
>NW_024830330.1:0-1409 GCF_019175285.1 Sceloporus undulatus
TTTCCTCTCGCCTCTGTCGTAAAGTCAGCATCCAAATTGGCTCTTATCTGAGAGATTTTGTCTGCGAAGAAGTTATTAAAAGCATCACAGCAGGCTTTTTTAGATTCTAATAAAGAGTTCAGGGCGGAAGGCATTTGAGTCAAGTCCCTTACTACCCTGAATAGCTCTGCAGGATGAGACTTTGCAGACGCAATAGATGCAGAGTAGAAGGACTTCTTCTATGCATCTATTGCCACTCCATAGGATCCAAACAAATACCTCATAAGGTATGAGTTGATATTTCTGACTTCGATGCTCTAGCCTTCGTCCAGTCTCCTTCATTATTTTGAGATCTTTAGTATACCACAAATTGCGATTTGAAGAGGGTTGGAAAGAGCGCTTGGGAGCAATAGTGTCTGTAGCTCTGGTAAGACCGTTGTTCCAAGCATTGACCAGAGCTTCAACAGAATCACTGGCATTACCAGCCATTAAATCCTCTAAGGCCTCTGGGAACCTAGTGGATTCCATCTACCGAGGGTGGACCATTTTAATAGGTCCTCCACCCCCGACGGGGGGAATAGTGGCCTTCAGCCCAACTTGACCAGGAAATGATCCATGGTCCATGACAATGCAGAGATGTTGCCTACCTCCGCCCACAGATGTGCTTGTTCCGTACAGAAGACCACATCGAGAGTATGACCTGCACAGTGTGTGGGATCAGAGACTATCTGGGAAGGTCCATGTTTGTCATGCTGACTATGGACTCCTGATCTGCACCAGATACATTTGTTAAACCGGCCTCGAGGGGGCCTAAAAGCCTAGGCGACTCCAGCAGTAGCTCCAAGACCAATTGTGTTACCTCCGCTAGGGAGTCTGTTAAGCAACGGGGTGGACATTAAGCCTACATATTCCCCAGACTTTCCCTAGTCTTTATGCTGAGGCAAATACATTCAATGTGGTCCATTTTACGGATAGGTATCCTAGCCAAAGCAAGATTGTCTTTATGGACCAAAGTGACGTCCCCTTACCTGCTCACTGACAGAGAACCCGGCTGGTAAGGTCTGAGCCCATGTGGCAGAGCTCTCATCACCCAGCCAGGTCTCCGTGAAACAGCCTCTTCGTCCAGTAGGAGATCCTGGACTATCTGCAGTGTATTTTTGACTGACCTGGCATTACACAAGAGCAGGGAAAGGTTCTGTGGCTGGTTTGGTATGCTCTCTGTCTCTTTTGGGATAGCAGGCTGAATGGAAGGGGAGATAGATATTTGTCATGCTCCTAATTGCAGCCCCTCTTGCAATACAAAAGGCAGTACAGTGGTACCCCGGGTTACGAAATTAATCCGTTCCGCGGAGCCCTTCGTAACCCGAAAGATTTCGGATCCCGAAAAAGCCATAGGCGCTAGCGCTAAAAGCCGCGATTTCGTGCGAAAA
>NW_024830331.1:0-1409 GCF_019175285.1 Sceloporus undulatus
AAGGAAGTATGGTGCTGGCTTAAATAGCCTCAGCTCCATGCCCAACCCTTCTCTGATGTTGTGTAGAAGCACCACATCTAATTGGCTGCTGGCCTCATTCAAGATGGTGGCCTGGGGGACATGGATAACTGACCTCTCTCTCTATATGTGTGTGTGTGTGTTTGCATATCTTCCTTGTTGGTGTTTAATTTAATTTTAGACCCTCAGTGCTTTCACTAATGTTTTTTGGGTCTTGCGACATTCTTCATCAAACCAGGTTTGAGGCTTAAATCTAAACATTTTAGAAATATTTGATGATACAAGAAATGGCTTTAAATGAGACCGAAGGATTTCATATGACCCAATGATATTGTCAGATTCATACAGAGTATTTTTCTTAGTTTAATAAAATCAGATGATTGCAAGATGTTAATAATTCTATCCTGGAGCTGTTAGTTGTTTGCCACCAAGGATTAAATAATTGGAACCATCAACATTACAGGGAATAGTCAGAAAACCAGATGTTAAAATAAGCAATTGTAAGGGGTCATGATCACTCTCAGCCCAGGGGATTATTTTAAATGACTCATGAAGTAATGGAACAGAGCTAGTGGCCATAAAATAATCAACAGTGCTGGATAAATGTATAATATCCATTTGGTCTCTAAGACCATGGCCATTGCTGAGTTGAAGATGTATGTAAGGTACTGCACTTAGGGCAGAAAAATAAAATGCACAGATATAGGATGGGGGACACCTGGCTGAATGAGACTACATGTGAAAGGGATCTGGGAGTCCAAGAACAGTGCGATGCGGCAGCTAAAAAGGCCAATGCAATTTTAGGCTGCATCAATAAAAGTATAGTGTCTAGATCAAGAGAAGTAACACTGCCACTGTATTCTGCTTTGGTCAGGCCACACCTGGAATATTGTGTCCAGTTCTGGGCACCACAATTTAAAAAGGATGTGGAGAAACTTGAGCGTGTCCAAAGGAGGGCGACTAAAATGGTGAAAGGTCTGGAAACCATGTCCTATGAGGAACGACTCAGAGAGCTGGGGATGTTTAGTCTGGAGAAGAGAAGGTTAAGAGGTGATACGATAGCCCTGTTTAAATATTTGAAAGGATGACATATTGAGGAGGGAGCAAGCTTGTTTCCTGCTGCTCCAGAGAACAGGACCCGAAACAATGGATGCAAGCTACAGGAAAAGAGATTCCACCTCAACATTAGGAAGAACTTCCTGACAGTAAGGGCTGTTCGACAGTGGAACATACTCCCTCGGAGTGTAGTGGAGTCTCCTTCCTTGGAGGTCTTTAAGCAGAGGCTGGATGGCCATCTGTCGGGATGCTTTGATTTGGATTTCCTGCATGGCAGGGGGTTGGACTGGATGGCCCGTGCGGTCTCTTCCAACTCTGATTCTATGATTCATCTA
>NW_024830332.1:0-1408 GCF_019175285.1 Sceloporus undulatus
GTTAGGGTTAGGGTTAAGGTTTAGGGATTACAGTTAGGGTTAGGGTTAGGCTTTACAGTTAGGGTTATGTTAGAGATAGGGATAGGTGTTGTGTTTGGGTTAGGGTTAGAATTTTTGGTTAGGGTTAGGGTTTAAATTTTAGGATAAAGATTAGGGTTTGGGAGTTAGGGTTAGGGTTAAGGTTAGCATTAGGGGTTAGGTTTAGGAGTTATGATTAGTATTAGGGTTAGGGTCAGGGTTTAGTTAGAGTTAAGGTCAGGGCTAGGGTTAAGGTTAGGTTTGGATTAGGGTTAGGGTTTAGTTAGGGTTAGAGTTAGTGTTAGGGTAAAGGTCAGGGTCAGGATTAGGCTCAGGGTTAGCGTTAGGGTTCAGTCTATGGTTAGGGTTTGGGTTTAGTTAGGTTTAGGGTTAGGCTTATAGTTATGGTTAGGGTTTAGTTAGGTTTAGGGTCAGTTAAGGTTAGGGTTAGATTTAGGGTTAGGGTTAAGGTCAGGGTTGGGGTCAAGGTTAGGTTTGGGTTAGAGTTAGGTTTAGAGTTTGGTTAGGGTTAGGGTTATGGTTTAGGATTAGGGGTAGTGTCAGGGTTGGCGTTAGTGTCAGGGTTGGGGTTAGGGTTAGGTTTGGGTTAGGGCTAAAGTTAGGGTTTAGTTAGGGTTAGAGTTAGGGTTGGGTTAGGTTTAGGGTTAGGGTTTAGTTAGGGTTAGGTTTAGGCAGGCTCAGGCTTAGGGTTTAGTTAGGATTAGGGTTGGGGTATAGTTAGGGTTAGGGTTATGGTTAGGGTTTAGTTAGGGTTAGGTTTAGGTTTATGGTTTAGCTAGGGTTAGGATTTATGGTTATGGTTTAGGGTTAGCGTTAGTGTCAGCATTGGCGTTAGGGCTAGGGTCAGGGTTACGTTTGGGTTAGGGTTAGGGCTAAGGTTAGGGTTTGGGTTAGCGTTTAGTTAGGATTAGCATTAGGGTTAAGTTAGTGTTAGGATTAGGGTTAGAGTTAGGATTGGGTTAGGTTTAGTGTTTGGATTATGGTTAGGGTTTAGGGTTAGGACTAGGGTTTGGGTTCTGTTTAGGGAAATAGACTCCAAACACTTGAAAACATATTCTACCTGACCATGACAAGGAACTTCCTAATGGAAAGAGATCTTGCCCAACAGAAGATGTTTTCTTTGAGGCTGGCGGAGCCTCCTTCTTTCCAGGTGATTTCAGGGATCCTGGCTTCCCATCCACCAGCACAGTTTTCACTCAGGCCCATTACATGACACCTCCAGGTTCCATTGGAAGGCCCTCAAATTCTCTGCTATCATTCAAAAATGCCAGTTAGACAATGAAAGAATCTTAGAAATGGAAGATATACCAACAGAAACCTAGTTTATATCCTTCCATGGAGAAATATATTCACCTGTCCTGAAGATTGT
>NW_024830333.1:0-1408 GCF_019175285.1 Sceloporus undulatus
GGATGCAGACCCCGAAACCTGGCCGGGAGGGTCTGTGGGTGCATCTCCATCACTCTGTGTCTCTGTCTGTCTGTGTGCATGTGCATCTCTCTCTCTTTGTGCATTTCGCTCTTTCTCTCTGTATCTGTGTGACTGGTTCTCTCTTTCTCAGTGTGTGTGTGTCTTTCTGTGCCTGTGTGTGACACACACACACTTTGTCTCTCTGTGTGTGTGACATTCTCTCTCTCTCTCTCTCTGTGAGACACACACTCACTTTCACTCTCTGTGCCTCTATGTGTGTGACACTGTCTCTCTATGTCTGTGTCTCCTCTCTGTGTGTATGTGTCACGGTGTGTGTGTGTGCATGTGAGAGAGAGACCTTCTCTCTCTCTCTGTATGTCTCTCTCTGTGACTCTGTGTGTGTGATACACTCTCTGTGTCTCCCTCTGTGTTTCTCTGTCTCTCTCTTTGAGACACACACACACACACACACACACACTCTCTCTCTCCCTGTGTATCTCTCTCTCTCTCTCTGACTCTTTCTCTTTGTGTGTGTGACATTCTCTCTGTCTCCCTTTGTGTTTCTGTCTCTGACACACACACACACACACACACACACTCCCTGTGTATGTATCTCTCTCTGTGACACACACACACTCTGTCTCCCTGTGTGTATGTGATTCTTTCTGTGTGTGTGTGTGTGTGTGTGTGTGAGAGAGAGAGAGAGAGAGAGAGAGATGCTGCCTCTGTCTGTCTCTCTGTGACTTTTTTACTCTATGTATGACACACACACACAGAGATACACACATATACAGGGAGTGTATGTCTCTCTCTCTCTCTCTGTGTCCTTCTGTCTCTCTCTGGGACTCTCTTTCTGTGTCTCCCTGTGTGACTCTTTCTCTCTCTCTTTGTGTGTGACACACTCTCTCTCTCTCATTCTCCGTGGAGCCCTTTGGTTACCTGAGTTCTGGCTGGCCAGCCGGGTCTTCCTGGGGCTGCTGACCGAGTCATTGTGCTCCACTTCGGAGGAGGAGGAAGAAGAAGAGGCTGCGGCTGCTGCCGCTGCCGGAGCCGCCAGGGCCCCCGCCGCCAGGAGCAAGAGGGCCGTCCACCGGGGGACCATGCTGGGCGCCTTGGGGCCGGGGTCTCCCTGGGTCTGGTCCGGAGCAGAGCAAGAGCAGGAGCCACCGAAGGAGCGAGTGCGAGGGACCTCTGCTCTCCGCCTCCAGCGCCGACTCCTGGCTCACAGGTGGCCCACCTGGGGGCTTTTATACCCTCCCGGCCCAGGCCCACGCCCCCTCCCCACCCCCGGCAGCCAATCAGGAGCCTCCCTCGGCAGCCAATGGGAAGAGGGCCCCATTCAAGCACGAGGAGACGGCAAAGAGGGAGGGGGCTGTGGTCCTTCCTTCCTTCCCAGCCAAGGATCAGG
>NW_024830334.1:0-1408 GCF_019175285.1 Sceloporus undulatus
TCAAAGGCCTTACTGAAATCAAGATATACTATATCTACAGCATTCCCTTCATCGAACAAGCTGGTAATTTTATCAAAGAACGAGATTAGATTTGTCTGGCATGACTTCTTTCTCTGAAACCCATGTTGAGTTTTTGTGATTAGGGCATTGCTTTCTAGATGTTCACAGACTCTCTGTTTAATGATCTGCTCTAGAATTTTTCCTGGTATTGATGTCAGACTAACTGGACGATAATTGTTGGGATCCTCTTTTTTTCCCTTTTTGAAGATGGGGACAATGTTTGCCCACCTCCAGTCTGCTGGGACTTCTCCTGTTCTCCAGGAGTTTTCAGAGATTATTGTCAATGGCTCCGATATTACATTTGCCAGCTCTTTTAATACCCTTGGATGTAATTCATCTGGTCCTGGAGACTTAAATTCATTTAGAATAACAAAGTATTCCTCTACTATCTCTTTACTTATTCTGTGCTGGAATTCCTCTATTCTGTCTTCTGCTCCATTAGCCTCAGGTTGAGCACTCTTTTCCTTTTCTGAGAAGACTGAGGTGTTGAGTATTTCTGCCTTTTTAAAAGAATGGCTGAGGGTGCTATACTGTTCAACAACTGTTTAACTGCTTTTTATTTTTTTTTCATGATATTTCATCTTTTAAAGTGTAGTTTTAAATCATTTTAAAATTGTTGATAGAAAGGCATAGTGATGATGATGGTGATGATAAAGATAATGATGATGTAAGACCTGGAATATCAGTACTTGGTAGAAACACCCTTGGCTGTCATTACATCTGTGAGTCTTCTTGGTAAGTCAAAAAGACACATTTTCCAATTGGATTGAGTTCTAAGGCTTCCCTGGACCATTTTGAGACATTTAGGCGGGATACAGACGGGCAAAAAGGGGTGTGTTCATGACTTCATGAAGGTATAGCCTTCAGACGGCCCTTACCTGAATGCCGCCATGAACACGCCGCCCGCACGCCCCAAGCGGGAAAAAGCAGCATTAAAAAGGTGCCGCTTTTCCCCGCTTCTTTTCTATATAGTGCGCAGCTGCGCATCTCCGTATATAAGCTACTGCACCGGTACGCCAGAATTGCTACGCCGCTAATTTAAGTTGCCCATTTAAAAGCTCCGTGTCTGCTGCGTCGCATGATGAGTCGGGGTCCTGGAACATGTGCAGTTTGCAGTCAGGCTTTAATTTCAGCGTCAGATGCCATGCAGGTGTGGAAGCTGCAGCACAGCTGCAGCGCATTTTAAGACTCGTAACCCTAACCCTAACCCTAACCCTAGAGCTGCATGTACGCATGCGCTGCTAGAATCGTGGAAAGTTTGGAATTTAAAGTGAGCCCCTACACACATTCCTGCGCCATTTTCACCTAACAATAAAAAAACGCTAAAACTTTAAATATTTACATATGT
>NW_024830335.1:0-1002 GCF_019175285.1 Sceloporus undulatus
TATTTAGAATTCTCAGGAAGAGAAGTTCTCTGCCTGAGAATTCTAAATACCCCTCCTTAAAACTGCCAATACCAGAATGCAACAGGAGGCAGCTAGAGCAGTCAAAGTGGAATAGTAGCACTTTAAGAGTATAGTGTGATAAACCTTTGTGTATTTTGAAATTGTGGACTGCATCCTTGGATTATAATTCCCATGAGCCATATCAGCAAAGCAGTATGAAGTCCAATACAGGTGTTTTTTCAAAGCTCTGTGTTTAAGATACTATCATCTTCTTTGTTTTGTTTTGTTTTGTTTTTGCTGCTATGTATAGGGTTGCCATAAGTGAGGACCTCCAAACCGGGACAAATGTAGGACAAATGTAGGGCAACATTTTCAAATGTAGGACACATTTTTATAAAAAATTGAGGTTTTTTTAAAAAAATGTTAATATAAATGCATGTTTTTAGGCATGATCAAAATGGAGGACATTTTGGCATTATTCTTAGACAGATGGTAGAAATGTATTTGCCCTCGGGTTCAACTTTACTTCTCAGAAGTGTGTACTTGGTCAAGGGACTGTGGTTTTTCTTCACTGCGCATGAGTTTGTAAAAATCACAGCAAGTTACATTGGCCGTGCCTCAGAGGCTTGTTGATATCACCATCATCATCATCATCATCATCATCATCATCATCATCATCATCATCATCATCATCATCATCATCATCACTATAATTGTGCAAGAAAGGCAGACTTGTTAGCATTCAAAGCACCATAAATACACAGCAAATGCACTTGCATATATTTAATAATAAAAAATAATGAAAAAATAAATAAAAAACAAGGCAGGGGTGTATATATTTAATAATAAAAATTAATGTAATAAAATAAAAAACAAGCAATAATAAAATTAATAAAATAAAAAACAAGCAATAATAAAATTAATAAAATAAAACAAAAACAAGCAATAATAAAATTAATAAAATAAAACAAAAACAAGCAATAATAAAATTAATAAAATAAA
>NW_024830335.1:1102-1408 GCF_019175285.1 Sceloporus undulatus
AAATAAAATAAAAACAAGCAATAATAAAAATTAATGAAATAAAATAAAAACAAGCAATAATAAAAATTAATGAAATAAAATAAAAACAAGCAATAATAAAAATTGATTAAAAATAAAAAGCAATAATAAAAATTAAAAAATTAAATAAAATCAGTATTTTATATTTTTAAATATCATTTTAAAACCCCAAAATACCAAGGCAGACCTAATGGCCACTGACTCAGCTCTCCTCCTCCTCCTCCTCCTTCTCTGGCCCAATTCTGCCCTGGCCTTCAGGCACCCTTCCTCCGGCTCCTTCCTCCTCCT
>NW_024830336.1:0-1408 GCF_019175285.1 Sceloporus undulatus
ATAGACAAAGGTAGCATCTATCAGGTTATTGGATAGCTATGTCCCATTCTGTGAAGTACACCTAAAAAGGAAATTACAATGGGCTCTTAGTATCAGCTGGGGTTCGGTTCCAGGACCACCTCCTCATGGGTGCAAAAATTCATGGATGCTAAAGTCCCATTAAATACAATGGGGTAGTGAAATAGTGTCCTTTATATAAAATGGCAAATTCAAGGTTTGCTTTATGGAATTCACGTGTTTTTAAAAACATTTTCAAACTGTGGATGACTGAATCTGTGGATAAAGAATCAGTTGATATGGAGGGTCAACTGGATGGAATCAAAACTTTGCCACCTCTAGTAACTAAGCCATCTAGTACAGAGAAGGGACGTGAAAGGAATTCACATTTCTAAACAAAAGAGAACACTGGTATTCACTGTATGCTTCTGAGCAGTTGTGGGGAAGGATTCCTTCAAGCTAGGTCTGTCACCTCCCTCACACTTCACAGGCAGGACAAAATATCTAAGTCAAAACCCACCACCCCAAAGGGAGAGCCAGTCCCACTCTCCCCAGTAATGGAATGAGAAAGCTCAAGACAAGAAAAGAGTATGTCACCTGTGGCAAAGAACCAGACAAATTTACTAACTAGGGCGCGAAGAAATCACTCCCCACTGTTATGCACCCTTGCATACCCTGCACTGTATTTTGGGGTCTTCATGTTTTGATATCTCATATTTTTAGATAGCATGTTTTTGAGAGACTGATGACCTTCCAGGAGCACTAGGTCATGTTACTAGGAAAAAAGGATTGTTTCCCCTATGCATGTCTATATCCAGGTAAAAAAAACGACCAAACTAAATGTGCTTCTTTCTTCCCCCAAATAGTCTGCATTTCTTCTCGAAATCTGAGCCAAAGGATCTCTTCACACCCAAAGCAGTAAACCAATCTCTCTCTGCCTAGCCCCTGTTATTTTCCCAGCCAAATCTCTCCACCATCTCAGGGATATCCTGATCCAATCACTGCTTTTGTTAAAACCATCAACAAGTCTGGAATCCCATGACAATCCTTGGGACAAGTCATTCAGCCTGTTTCCTGGCCCATCACCCAGGGATAGTTTTAAGGTGTAAATATTATTTCAAAATCTAACATGTGATGAGCACATAGCCCTGCCTGCATACATGCCAGCACTCTGTGTAGCCTCTGTGTCACCTTCAGACCTCTCAGTCTTCCCACAATCTAGAAGAGGTAATTATAACCCCACTACAACCCCTAAAAATGCTGTGATGCTCTTTCTGTGGCCTGTTACAGACAGCCAAAATAAAGCTGCTTCGAGTCACAGTGGAGGTATGGTGTTTCAATGATGCATGTGTCCTAAGAGTCCGGAAGTCGCACCAAAGCCATGCTCCAGCCCTAAGGACAGGAGCGTGGC
>NW_024830337.1:0-1408 GCF_019175285.1 Sceloporus undulatus
TGTTAAATAGCATGGGGGACAGGATGGCACCTTGTGGGACGCCAGATATAAGCTCTCTTTTACGAGAGCAGCTGTCCCCCAGCCTCACTATCTGGAATCTTCCTGAGAGATAGGACCGGAACCACTGGAGCGCAGTGTCCCCAATACCTAAATCTCTCAGGTGTTCCAGAAGGATACCATGGTCGATGGTATCGAAGGCCGCTGAGATGTCCAAGAGCACCAACAGGGTTACACTTCCCCTGTCAGTGGCCAGACGGAGGTCATTGACTAAGGCGACCATGGCAGTCTCGACTCCATGTCCCGCTCTGAAGCCAGTTTGAAATGGGTCTAGATAATCGGCTTCATCCAAGACAGCTTGGAGTTGGAAGGCAACTGCCCTCTCGATCACCTTGCCCAAGAATGGTAATAAGGAGACCGGTCTATAATTGCACATTAACAGGGGATCAAGGGAGGGTTTCTTCAGAAGAGGTCTTACTATTGCCTGTTTTAAGGCCGATGGAAATATACTCTCCCGAAGAGATGTGTTTATTATAAGATGTAATGCGGTTTTTATGGCATCTCCTCCCTGAATGGTCAACCAAGAAAGGCAAGGGTCGAGAGGGCATGTCGTCCTTTCCACGCAGTCAAGGAGCTTGTCCACGTCCTCGGTACTCAGAAACTCAAAACGATCCAGAATAACCTTGTTTCCAGAATCACTGGATGCCTCTGTTATAGGTTCTGTCAAAAGACCAGCGTCAAGATCAGCCCTTATCTGAGAGATTTTATCAGCAAAGAAGTCGCAGGCTCTCGATGGCTCTAATAAAGGGTTCAGAGTGGCCAGGGGTTGTGTTAATTCCCTAACCCCCCTGAATAGCTCTGCTGGATGGGACTCTGCTGATGCAATCCATGCAGCACAGAACGAGTTCTTAGCTGCATCGATTGCCACTCCATAGGAGCATAACATGCTCTCATGGAGTGTCTTGTCAGATATGTTCTGATGTTTCCGCCAGTGGCACTCTAGTCTTTGCGCAGCCCACTTCATCTGGCGAAGATCTTTAGTATACCAGGACCTTTTATTAGGAGCGGGCTGGTAAGGACGCTCGGGAGCGATACTGTCTATTGCCCCGATGAGGTTCGTATTCCCATTGTCAACCAGGGTTTCAACAGTGTCGCCATCGTTCCCAAACAACACCCTCTAAGGCTTCTTGGAACCTTTTGGGTTCCATCAGCTTTCGAGGGCGGACCACTGTAATGAGTCCTCCACCCCCGAGGGGTTTTTGGATCGTGGCTTTCATTCCTACCTTGACCAAAGAATGGTCCATCCATGACAAGGGGGAAATAAATTCTATTTCCACCCATGGATATTCTTGGTCCGTACTAAAGACTACATCGAGAGTATTACCAGCACATTGTGTTGGACCCGAGACCA
>NW_024830338.1:0-1408 GCF_019175285.1 Sceloporus undulatus
CCCTAGTACGTATACAATACGTACTATATGGCGGTGTGTATCCTGCCTGTGTATATGGAAGGCCAATGGTACCACATATTTAGTGTGAAAATGACCACTTCTGCATGGCAAGGCATTGCCTTTTTCTGCACAGTAGCTGGCTAGGATAAGAAAGCTCACATTTAGTTAATTTGAATATTTTATTTTCCTGAATTTTTCTTCATTAGGATGGGTCTGTATTGGGCAGCAAAATCCCTTTAAGAGACTGGAAGGGAAGACAGAAATTTACAGTAGGGAAATTCCGATATGTGCACTGCGGTATCTGGTACTTTGAATAACAACGTGTTAGCAACTTTTCTAATTCTTTCTGTCCTTCTAAGACTCAAAACACCAGCACAGGCTATCTGACAATTTTCCAGAAGTGCAGCTCAGACACATTTTAGAAATGGGACCACAAATGCGCCAGAGAAGATACCGTACAAAGAGGGTACACCATTCTTATTTTGGACCGCAACTGGTTATACTGGCTGGGGTTAAGTTTTCCAGGTTCTGGTCCTTAAAACTCCTAAACATGGAAAGCACAGAAAGAGACTAATATGTATTACCTTGTGCGTGGACTGTGGATGATAAAGAATTTTATTGGATTTGTTATTCTTAATAGTGTCTTTGCACATTCCACTTTGCCTCATCAGTTTCTATATCTTTAATAATTATATAGCATTTTAGAGAAAACATTGATAAAGAAAACAATATACACAGCCTGAAATAGGTAGAACTGAAAAATATGCACAAATATGCTTGGGGGAAAATTAGGAAAAATAAGTAAATAAATGCACAATTAATTGTAATTTTTTAAAAAAATGCTCAGCATTTTGTGGAGAAAAAAAATAATCCCGCCAAAGTCTCCCAAATAAGACGAAGAAGTAAATCCAGAGAAATTCAGACAAATGTAATAAAACTGAATAGAGAGATTATCTTCTATCTTGTTATTGGCAGCCTTCGAGTCATCTTCGACTTATTGCAACCCTGTGAATGAGACATCTCTATGACTCCCTGTTCTCACCTTCTCTGCTCAGATCCTGCAGGTTCAGGCCAGCGACCTCCCTAGTTGAATCTGGTATGCAGTCTTTCTCTCTCAGCATTGTCTTTTCTAATGAATTGTGCCTTTTCAAGATGTGGCCAAGTATGCCAGCCTCAATGTATCATATATACTGGCCAAAAGTCGAACTCACGTATAAGTCGAGGGCAGGTTTGGGGTCCAGAATTATGGATTTTTCCATGACCCATGGATAAATGGAGCATAAAACATGGAAGCTCCTTCAGTGTGTGTATGTGTGCATGTGGCAAGAGGGACTCTAATTGATGCTTTTCGCTTCAGCATGTCAGCCTTCACTCCCCAGTCAGTGGCGAGAGAGGAACTTTGTTTAAC
>NW_024830339.1:0-397 GCF_019175285.1 Sceloporus undulatus
CTCTATCTTGATCCTCTTCTTTCTCTTCCTTTCTTCTTTAACCTGAACCTTTGCTTTCCTTGATTCTTCTTGTCGTATTCTTGTTTGTAAGTCAGTCACTTGCTTTTGCTTTCGCCCCTTTCTCCTTAAACACTAACACTTTCTCTCTGGTGGCGCAGTGGTTAAATGCCTGTACTGCAGCCATTCACTCAAAACCACAAGGTTGCGAGTTCAAGACCAGCAAAAGGGCCCAAGCTCGACTCAGGCTTGCATCCTTCCCAGGTCGCTAAAATGAGTACTGTACCCAGATTGTTGGTGGCAAATTAGCTTACTTGCTAATTAGCTTACTTGCTGTACACCGCTATGATCTCTGGAATAGCGGTATATAAATAATTTGTTTTATTTATATACCGCTATT
>NW_024830339.1:497-1408 GCF_019175285.1 Sceloporus undulatus
AGCGAGTTCAAGACCAGCAAAAGGGCCCAAGCTCGACTCAGGCTTGCATCCTTCCCAGGTCGCTAAAATGAGTACTGTACCCAGATTGTTGGTGGCAAATTAGCTTACTTGCTAATTAGCTTACTTGCTGTACACCGCTATGATCTCTGGAATAGCGGTATATAAATAAAACAAATTATTAATTAATTATTATTTATTATTACTCTTACATTCATAACACACACATTCCTATTTATCTGTGACTTCCTCCGCTTTGTGAGAATGATCCAACTAAATACTCTCTTATACATTGCTCTCTCGCTTATACCCTCCTCCTTCAATGTCTTAACAATACTATACTTTCCAAATGTCCCAGCTACTGTCTTGTATCTGATACGAATATCTTTGACACAGATAATAACCACTAGGTTTTCTAGTCTTCTTTTTCTTTCTCTATAATCATCATCGTTGAGATTCTATACTACGCTTTATTGCTTTTAATTATTTGTTTGATTGTTTCTATACTGCTTCCTTAGTTTATCTCTTTCTCCCTCTAACAAAAATACAAATTCTTTTCTTATAGCATGAAATTAAAAATACACAGAAGAATAACATAGTTAGTAAAATAAAGTGCAACAAGAAGGATCATCAATAGATAATCAAATCATTTCCCCATTTCTTCCTAATGAAACCTAATACTTTTCCCCATCTTCTGATATACTTTCTCCCGAATTTTCTCTCAATATGGGTGATAGTTTGTCCATCTGCAATAAATCATAGAGAGAGTTAATCCATCCTTCTGTTTCTGGTATTCCTTTTGTCTCCCATTTCCTGGCGTATAAACCCTGGCACTAGCTCACATAGACATCCATATCCTCCCATACTTCTTATCTGTATTCTCCTCCAACATCCTTAATAACATTCATCCTGGT
>NW_024830340.1:0-550 GCF_019175285.1 Sceloporus undulatus
TCCTAGGAGCTAGCAAAGAAGAGACCGTATGGGGACTGCCTTGAGGGAATCAGTGGAAGAAGATAGTCAAAGGACTGTTGAAAAAAAATATTCAATTAAACATGTGCAAAAATACTTTGATTGACAGGTGGCGTCATATCCTGTGAGATGGCCACTGAATGCTGAGTCAGAGCCCAAGGCATGATGCAAGCTAACTGCAGAGGATGCTTCATGCTGTTTGGCACCAGGAGAGGACTCACAACCAATACAGTATGCAGCTCACAAGCGGATTGGAGTGGATTGGATCGGAGATGTGTGTACAAGAAAAGATGAAGTTGATGGAAGTCGGAGAGGAGAGCTTGCAAATATTTGTATTATTTTGCATCTCAAGATAGAGAACCTCCAAGGATTTCGATAAAATCAACTGTGTTTGTGACTTATTTTTAAGTGTGAAAAGTGGTCATTGCATTGCCAATTCCTATATCTGGATATTTGCTTCCGTACACTGCTATGATATTTTTGAGCTGCATCTGGGAGCATCACTCTCAGATTGTAGTGTACATTGGCTTGT
>NW_024830340.1:650-1408 GCF_019175285.1 Sceloporus undulatus
CTCTCTCATGACTCAAATGTTTTTCTGTAAAGAAGGACAATTACAGAAGAGACTGAAAATCAGACTTAACAGAGGAGGGTGTTATTGCATGATTTAGCCCTCATTAACCCCTCCTTCTTAGAGATTAAAGTAATAAAGTTGCTGTGAGTAAGCCAAGCATGACCCTGCTGCTTATGCCCCTAAATCCGTTGAACGTTTGCATTCTTATTCCTAGGAGCTAGCAAAGAAGAGACCGTATGGGGACTGCCTTGAGGGAATCAGTGGAAGAAGATAGTCAAAGGACTGTTGAAAAAAAATATTCAATTAAACATGTGCAAAAATACTTTGATTGACAGGTGGCGTCATATCCTGTGAGATGGCCACTGAATGCTGAGTCAGAGCCCAAGGCATGATGCAAGCTAACTGCAGAGGATGCTTCATGCTGTTTGGCACCAGGAGAGGACTCACAACCAATACAGTATGCAGCTCACAAGCGGATTGGAGTGGATTGGATCGGAGATGTGTGTACAAGAAAAGATGAAGTTGATGGAAGTCGGAGAGGAGAGCTTGCAAATATTTGTATTATTTTGCATCTCAAGATAGAGAACCTCCAAGGATTTCGATAAAATCAACTGTGTTTGTGACTTATTTTTAAGTGTGAAAAGTGGTCATTGCATTGCCAATTCCTATATCTGGATATTTGCTTCCGTACACTGCTATGATATTTTTGAGCTGCATCTGGGAGCATCACTCTCAGATTGTAGTGTACATTGGCTTGT
>NW_024830341.1:0-1408 GCF_019175285.1 Sceloporus undulatus
GGGGCCACCGGGACATGGCATCCCTACTTGGGTTTTTTCAAATAGAAAGTATCGTGCTATTGAGTGACCAGTTTTCCTATTAACAAGCATAATTGTTATTCCTATGTATAGTAAGTTTAAATTAATGATTACAGTATTTAACTTTGCTTTCCATAGCGACTTTGAGACCTAACTTTCAAAGGACAATTTTCCTTGCGGTTTTAATCAAATTTCACCTTTACTGAGCATGGACTTCAATATAGAAAGTTGTGGATTTTTCTTCAGTGACTGCATAATCTTGCTCCTGACTGCTCTAAACTAAATTCCACTGAGTCCGGTGTGGCTTTTTCCCAAGTAAATGAGTATAATATTGCAGTCTAATAGGCATTACACACATGGATGATGATATATGATTCAGAAAATACCTAGAATAAAGCATCATTAAATGCCTAGCCTTTTAATAAAATAGATGAATTTGATAATATACTCATCCATCAGCTTCTTGATAGGTATGTACATCTTAAGGCTGTCAACATCAACAAAAAGAAAGAATGAGGAATTCTTGCTTTTATATTTGTAGAAATGTTTTAGAATGGCTTGCATTTTATTGCAGCAATGTTCTTGTAAACATCAATTTAACTGGTGGAAAAGCTTTAAAACAGAAGAAGGACTTACAGAATATCCTAAAGGTGATTAAACTGTGGATTAATCTAATCGCCTTTGGAAGTTAGTCCACAGAGCAATCCTTCTCAATGAGAATGATTCATCTCTGGCTCTCATAAGCTTTGTAGGTATTACTGTCCGGAGGTATGCAGCTCTTTCCATATCACTGCTAAAATGCTAGTATTGGTGCTGGTGATGGTTTGTCGATTAGCACTTCACATGAAAGTGCCCAATTTCAAAAGGAGGAGGAGTTTATAAACCAGTAAATATGGCAGAGTTGAAAGACTTTTATAATGGTACCCACTTTATTGCAGAACTGAACAGAATCACCAGAATATCAAACCCTCCAACTGACCTGGTTTGGGAGGGGGAAATACGTAGGGACTCAAAATATCATTTTACAGTCAGCCTTCCTTATTCACGGATTTTTTAAATCTACAGATTCAAGCATCCACAGCTTCAAAATACTTTAAAAATATATGAAGTCCCATATGACTTTTGATTTTGCCCTTTTATATAAGGGACACCATTTTACTATGCTATTATATTTAATGGGACTTGAGTATCCACGGATTTTGGTATCCATGACAGATCCTGGAACCAAACCCCAGCGGATACCAAAGGTCTACTGTATTTGCAGTATTTGATTATCTTGGTCCCATAGAACCCAGAAATTGGTACACACTGCATTTGGACAGTATTGTTTTGCAGAAAAACTATATGTAGAATACAATGAAAAGGTCTTCTCCTGTGTTTCCATCAGAAA
>NW_024830342.1:0-1050 GCF_019175285.1 Sceloporus undulatus
CTGACTGTAATAATAATAATAATAATAATAATAATAATAATAATAATAATAATAATAATGTTTCTTTACAACACTTTGTTGTAATTGTTTTATTCTTTCAAGACATTTCCGACTTATAGAGGCCCTATAGTGGCAAGGTTTGCTCAGAGGAGGCTTGCCATTGCCATCCTCACCCAGGGGCACCCAGTGGGTTAATTCTGTGGATAATTTAAGGATACAGAACTTGATGCACATTTTTGTCTGTATGCTGCTTTGCATCCCCAAAGGCTACAAAGGGTTTTCCAAGCTCGCACACAGTTACAGAGACACAGCAAGCCTTTCCTGCTCACTTTCCAAGCCTCCAATTATTCCTCTGTAGTCAAAAAACAATAAAATCAGAGGGAAGGATTCCTTGCATTAAAAACTGGAGCATCTCAGGAAAGTGTAAAGGAGAAGGGCAGTCAATGAGGCAATCCCCAAACTGAACGCTCTAGATGTGACCTTCCCCTTTGACTTTGTGGTGAGATACATGCAGATGTGCCACTGTTGGCAAGCTGGCTTACCTGTTCTTCGGCCATGGTCCCAAAAAAGACCTCATCCTCCACCATCAGGGATGGAGACAAGGCATCTGGGGTGCTGTAGCCGGAGGCTGGGACAGTGTGGCTGCTGCTGGGGAAATCTCGCCGGGACGGCTTGCACTCCGAACCTGCAGGCGAGGAGGACAGAGCAGTTCATAGAATCATAGAAAAATAGAGTTGGAAGAGACCGCAAGAGCCACCCAGTCCATCCCCCTTCTGCCATGCAGGAACTCTCAGTCAAAACATCCCCATTGACAGATGGCCATCCAGCCTCTCTTTAAAGACCTCCAGGGAAGGAAACTCCACCAAAATCTCCAAGGAACGAATGTGGAACCACTGCCAAATAGCCCTTACTCTCAGGAGGTTCCTTCTAATGTTGAGGTGGAATCTCTTTTCCTGCGTCTTGCATCCATTGCTCCAGGTCCTGTTCTCTGGAGCATCAGAAAACAAGCTTGCTCCCTCCTCAATATGAAATCCCTTCAAGTATTTAAAC
>NW_024830342.1:1150-1408 GCF_019175285.1 Sceloporus undulatus
ATGGTTTCCAGACTTTTCACCATTTTAATTGCCCTCCTTTGGACACATGGCTCCAGTTTTTCAATATCCTTTTTGAATTGTGGATCCCAGAACTGGACACAATATTATTCCAGGTGGGGCCTGACCAAAGCAGAATAGAGTGGCACTATTACTTCCCTTGATCTAGGACCTTACCACACGGGGGCTTTTTGAGCGTCAGTTCGCATTGGCCGATGCGTATTCGCGTTATAGAGCATTGGAGTTCCACACCTGTGAGCT
>NW_024830343.1:0-1408 GCF_019175285.1 Sceloporus undulatus
GATAATGGAAAAACAAAGGATTTCTGGGCTGACTTGCATTTTCCATTACAAGCTCTGAGAACCACCAAGGATATCCCCATATTTATTTATCTGTCATTTACTAAAAGCATTTTAAAACAATCCTTCTTCCCCAAATGAATAAAAGGTCACTACTCAAATGACATGAAAGTACTAGAAAAGGTCACAGGTACTTGTACATTGGTGGACCTCATCTCTGTACATTCAAGCACTTCAGGAGAGAACTGTTTGGAGTTGATCAATTAAGAGGACAACCTACTAGCTATTTGAAATGAAATCAGTGTTTTAGCAATGCATTATGCATTCTAGTACACCACTGTACTCCTTGCAGTGTCAACAGGAATGCAGGAAGGGCCAACTGCCTCCCTAGACCCTGTACCAAAGAAGACAAAAGTGTGGCGGGGTACAGGCCGCCGCCAGTAGGTCCGCGGGGGAGCCGGAGCCTTCACACGGCCCGACTCCCGCACGGACCGAAAAAGAAGCTCCAAAATGGAGCTTCTTTTTCCGTCGCGTTTGCGACGTAGCGAGGCGCCAGGGGCGCGCTCGCTACGTCACAAGCGGCGCGACGCGTACGGACGCTCAGCGTCCGATACGCAAAGATGGCGCCGGCCATGTAGAAGGGCCGGCGCCATCTTGTACGGATGGAGTCCGTACTAGGCCCAGGGGCGTCTATAAGAGACGCCCCTTTTTAAAAATGGGACGTCCGGAGGACGTCCCAAATGGCGGTGCAGAAAGCACCTAAGATTCATTTCAGATTGGGGTAAATTCAAAGAAAGAACACAATGGATCTCCAGGGAGCAAGGGGATGGACAATAGTTTTTGGGAAGACAGATTGTGAATCCCACAAAGTCCATTTGTTCAATAAAGGCCCCACAACATCTGTGCCAATGTAAAATTTCCAGAAATATTAAAGCTATGTGTATACTGGGAGGGTGGGCATCAGTTTATTTTGTTAAAAAGACATTTTTAAAAAAGATTGGGGAGAAAATCCCACAATATTAGCTCCCTTTGCAGACTGTGAAGTTTATCGCATGGGGTTTAAAACGTTCCCCGATGCATCCTAACAAGCATGAGCACGGGCGTGTGTGGAGCGTGATGGGAACCTGATGGGGCCCAGAATGCAACTTTACCGCACAAGGAACGCTGCCGCCGAGCGTTCCCATCAGGTTCCCATCGGGTTCCAGAGGGCGCCATTGGATGCCATTTCTGGGAACTGTTTCAAAAGCGTTCCCAGAAATGGCGCCCTCTGGAACCCGATGGGAACCCGATTTTTACTTTAGGAACATAAAACATATTAAATATAATCTGGCTTGATATAAAAGTATCTTGTTTGATATTTAATTTGGTGGCAAAAAGAAAGAAAGAAAGAAAGAAAGAAAGAAAGGATGAA
>NW_024830344.1:0-1408 GCF_019175285.1 Sceloporus undulatus
GTTTTAAGGAGGGGTATTTAGAATTCTCAGGCAGAGAAGTTCAGCTACTTAAAACTGCCAATCCCAGCATGCAACAGGAGGCTGCTAGAGGAGTCACACTGGAATAGTACCTCTTTAAGAGCATAGTGTGATAAACATCAGTGTTATGAAATGAGTCATTTGCTTGACTCCAGAATGTTGATAGGCTTTAAGGATTAACACATTTCTTATAGTCTGGGGGCTTGCTGATTTACTTTACATTAGAGTTCTCTTCAAGAGATTTGCGAAGGTGTTATTCTAAGGCTGGGTTGGGAATACTGTGGCCCTCCAAATGAAGTAAAACTCCCAGAATTCCTCACTACTGGCTGTGTTAGTAGGAGCATCTGGGAGTTGGAGTCCAACAACATCTTGCACAATTCTCAACCCTACCCTAAGGTGTGGATACATATTAGTATACCTTGAAGCTAAACACCAAGATCAGGGGAAAATGCAATGCAGATGGTACAGAAGGGGCAGCTGTGGTGATAGTGATACAGTTATTCTGGCATTAGTAAACCTATTAATCCATTCAGTGAATAACCAGATTGATGCCACAAGAGATAGAACTGAACCTCTTGGTGAATTGTACACCATTGGTCACTCATTTACATCTCGTTTTCAAGCATCTTATCACAGAAGACCAAAAGGCTACCCCACTATTTCTTGAATAGTGACATTTCTAATGCTAGATTATATCCATTTATTATTTAATGTGGAGACTAGCCTGTTGTCATACACATTATGTGAAATGCAGTAGGTTATTGCTGGAAAATGATGGCATGTATTGTATTGCAACATGAACAGGTGGCGAACCCATGCTGCTGTTGCATTTCAACCACCTGTACTGGTAATCCATAGAACATCTTCCCCATTATTTTCATGTACCTTGTTCAAAGTGAGACTTAAAATAACTAATGTGCTTTGGATTGAACATGGATCAGTAAACCATTCCACAATTTTTCAATTATGCAGTATTAGCGAGTGTATTGTGTTAGCCAATACGATGTAGTGGTTAGAGTGAGAGAATAGAATTGACAAAGCCCAAATACAGATCTCTATTTAGTGGTGAAGTTCACTGTCATGACATCTTGTTGTCATCTTTCTCTCTCATTCTTAGCTCACAGAATTGTGATGATTAATTTGAAGGTGTAAAAGATGTGGGCAGAATATTGTTGACCACCCACCCCAGGCTTCTTCTGAGAAAGGAGGAGATTCGTTGTTGTGTGCATTCAAATTGTTTCTGATTTAGGATTACCCTATGTCAAATTTAACATGGGTTTTCTGGGACTGAGAGTGTGCAATTTGCCCAGGGTCACCCAGTTGGTTTCCATGGCCGAGTGGAAAATTGAACCCTGATCTCCAGAGACATAGACCAATGCTCCAACTGCTA
>NW_024830345.1:0-1408 GCF_019175285.1 Sceloporus undulatus
ATGGAGCAATGGATTCAAGCTACAGGAAAAGAGATTCCACCTCAAGATTAGGAATACCTTTCTGATAGTATTTGCTGTTCAACAGTGGAACAGCTATGACCTCAGCCTATGACCTTCTTCCCCCCCCCCCCCCAAAAAAAAGCAATTCTGGGGTCTGCTCCACATTGATTTACATTTGTGTGCACAAGAGCACAGACAGATAAAAACTTTGGCTGCTGCCATGCTGCCAAATTAATGTAGTTTGACACCACTTGCCATGGCTCCATTCTATGGAATCCTGGGGTTTGTAGTTGGTTATGACACCGGAGCTGACAGAAGAAGCTAAATATCTCAACAAGCTACAAATCCCAGAATTCCATAGCATGGAGCCATGGCAGTTAAAGTGATGTTAAATGGTATAAATACTGCAGTGTAGATGCAGCCAGAGAAAGAAACGTAACTTCTCAAACAGGGATGGGGAAACAGAAAGCTTTTGGATCTGAGGTTCATCCTCCTTAGCTCCTCCCTCTCTCCTAAGCCCCACCCCCTTGAGTTTAGCAATGAGGAGAGTCTCTCATCTTTTATCCAATCCCTAAACCAAGACAACAATAGGATTTTCCCTGTGTATTTCCTTTGCTCCCCAAAGAGAAAGTGAGCAAAGTATAGGAGCTGGAATCCTGTATTATACCTGCAGAAAATTCCCACCAGGAGATGTTTGGGCATTTTGTTGAGTGTGGAACATCCACAAGGTCTTGGATGTGGGAATGCGCCTTTGTACATTCAGATGCACATGTTTGGCTGATCCATCTGTGCCTTTTGAAACTGGCAGCAATCCTTGTTTGGTTGGTTTGGTTGTCTGCCACCCTGAGAGCTTGTAATATAGGGCTGGATATAAATATTTAAAGACATAAATAGATAGGATGTTCATCTGGTTCTGCATTGTTGTTGTTCACTTGGGGAAATGAGAAACCAGATGGTCGATTAACAGTCCAAAGGTTGAGAGCCTGGGTTATCATTCAGAAGCCAGGGAACAAAAACCAATGGCGGGGGCACGGAAGAGTAGTCTGGATTCAGGAACAGGGCAAAGTCTCTGATCTGGCTTTATGACTCTCAATCCACATTATTTCCATTGGCCATAGAGCATTTAATGCCTGCCTTATCTGGGAAGGCAGATTGTTCGATGAAACAGCTGGAGCTGTACCAACACAGCTGCAAGTGTGCTGAGTCTCTCCTGAAACTCTCCATGTGTAGAGATCTTGTAGCACCTTTGAGACTCAATGAAAGAAAAGAGTTGATAGCATGAGCTTTTGTAGACTTAAGTCACCTTCCTCAGATGCATTTGGTGGAGTGGAAGGAAGTACACTGTAGTCTACGAAAGCTCCAGCTGCTAACTTCTTTCTTTCAGTGAGCCTCAAAAGTGCTAAAAGAT
>NW_024830346.1:0-1408 GCF_019175285.1 Sceloporus undulatus
TAAAATGTTATAGAAATTGTCGAATTAGGCATATTTCTCCTAATTTTCGAATTTTGGAGAATATTCTTTACATCCCTATTCACCACCAATCCTTTAGTGGTCCATTATTACCACATATCTTCCATAGTACAGTCCCAGCACATCTTCCATAGTACAATCCACAAATCCATTCTTCATTTCAACACTTCTTTTCCCATAGCTGCTCTGAATTGAATAAACACAGTTCCAATCACCTGATCTCTTCAGTGCTTTAGCAACAGCACATATCCTGTTCAACTCAGAGCAGCTACAGGAAGAGCAGCTTTCAAAGTTTCCTGTCCCACAGTAGTGGATGCATCAGTGGCTCTCCCCACACACGTACAATAAATTCAGAACACAGAGAACACAAGAGCAAGAAGCATGGTTACTGTGGCGGGATACAAACTGCCGCTTTGCGGCGGTCCCCCGCCGACGCTGTTTGCTTCGTGCGGGAGCCGCAGCAGCTAAACCGCGCGGCTCCCGCGCGGAGCAAAAAAGAAGCTCCATTTCGGAGCTTCTTTTTGCGGCGCCTCCATGACGTCGCAAGGCGCCGCTGGCGCATTCGCGACGTCATAGGCGCCGCGACACGTCTGGACGCTATGCGTCCAGTACGTAAAGATGGCGGCACCCATGTGGAAGGGGCGCCGCCATCTTGTACGGACACAGTCCGTACTAGACTCAGGGGCGTCTATAAGAGACGCCCCTTTTTTAAAATGGGACGTCCAGAGGACGTCCCAACTGCCGGTTTGTAACCGGCCCAAGGTTTGCTTTTTGGAATTTATATTTTTTTAAAAAAATATTTTCAAACCATAGGTGGTTGAATCTGTGGATAAATAATCTGTGGATATGGAAGATGGCTTCATTAACCTCAGTTAATGAAGCAGATATATTCCTGGACGTTAATTCTTTAAAAATGTGTTACCAGAGGCAGAAATAACATGGAAAGAAAAGAGATAGGTTCCTACATCACAGAAAAATATAGCAGTTCAAACAATCTTTTATACATCATTTTCCCCCATTGACTTTGCCAACTACTTCATCACTTAAGTCACTACTATTCGATCTGAAATAGTTCCTCCCGACTTGCCCCTTACCACTAACCTCCTGGTACCTTCTACTAATAAACTCTCTGGGTTTCCCCCTGTTTCTCTGGATGAACTCTCTACGCTGCTAAATTCTTCCAAACCTACTACCTGTTCTCTTGATCCTATTCCCTCCCGTCTCCTAATCTCTATAGCCCCTTCTCTCCTGCCCTCGCTCCTCTATATCTTTAATCTCTCTCTCTATGGGTTACTTCCCTTCTGACTTCAAACATGCTCTCGTTTCCCCAATTCTGAAGAAACCCTCTCTCGACCCCTCTTCTTTGTCTAGCTATCGTCCAATTTCTCTT
>NW_024830347.1:0-449 GCF_019175285.1 Sceloporus undulatus
GTGACATCAACCCCCTCTCAATCTAGTATATTCATAAAAATATTTTGATTGTTTAGTGTAAATATTTTCATTCACACATATTTGTATTGTATTGTATATACAATATGTATTGTAAAAAGTTTAAGTAACATTTTATAAGGAAATAGCACTGTTCAAATTAGAACAGTTTTATTTATATAAATTCAATATTTAATGAAATGCATGTGTGAATTATACACATAAAAAAGTTTTGGAGGAGGAGGAGGGTGGCTCAGGGCCTCAAAGTCTTGTGCCCCCCCCTACAGCTGTCATACCTGGAGGTCTTGCCCTATTGTCTGAGAACCACTGGTCTAACTTAAAGGAATGCTGTACATTGTGTACAGTGGGGTGAGGTACTTGTCTTTACCACTTTCTAGTAAAACAAAAAGTCTTTGTAGAATTTAAAAGGTGCCTAGGATTCAAACAATTCA
>NW_024830347.1:549-1408 GCF_019175285.1 Sceloporus undulatus
GGGTCTGATGTTAGTTTGCTCTCCTCACTCAATGGAGCTGGTGCAGGATCTTTCAGCTCCTGAATTCCTCTATTCACTTGCTGATGGTAACTAATTCGGCTGAGTTGGTAACTAAAATGGCTAACTTGGTAACTAAGATGGCTAAAGTGTAAGAAATGCCCTTTCCGGCTGTCTGGGCCTGTTTGCCACCAAAAAGACAGCTCTCTGCCTGCTCACAGCAAAGACTGCTCCCCACTAAAAAACTTCCAGCTACAGCAGAGCATGTTGGGAAAGGGCAAACCAAACCTGGAAATAATGCAGGGGATCTTACAGCTCCTCCCACAACTAATACAAATAACTTTTCTACACTAAACATACTATGGCCTGAACCAAAATGAAAGAAAATGCAGGGGAAAGTTTCAATCAGTTTAAAAGGTGCCTAGGATTCAAACAATTCAAGAACAATGACTGTTTTAACTATCCCACCTCCATCTAGGTTTGCCGCTTGATAGTAAATAAAAAGAGTCATTTAAGTGGATGTGACAAAGCTTTCAGATTTCAAATACTGAACGTTTCATTTCGATTACAGGAGGCTGTTGGACTAAATAAATGAAGAGTTTTTTAAATAGGGATTTTAAACATTTAGGGCAATCAAACTACACCCACAGTTGCTGCCACAATAGCAGCAGAAACCATTAAAAACACCCACCACCACCACATGCCACCCAAAAGCTTCCCTATCCAACAGGTATGTGCACCACCCATACATGTGTGTCTATATCACATAGCCTGTCTCCCAGGTACACATCTATGGGTGGTTAGGTTGAGTGTAGTGTGTGTGTTTGTGTGTGGTGAGATATACTGACCTGTGGCTGCTTCC
>NW_024830348.1:0-1408 GCF_019175285.1 Sceloporus undulatus
AAAAATATGCTTTCATCAGTTATGCACAAAATTAGTTTCTTTGATATACTGAGTTTGGACAATTTTTAAAAAATAGTTTGTATTTTCTGATTTGATCTCAAGAGTTTATATATTGCAATATATTGATGAACCTGGTATAACTTGTAACTTTCTCAGGTTCTAAAACATCCATGCACTTGAATAATGCATTCTTGATTTTGCATGTCTAAGAACACAATAATTATGCAATACTTCTCTATGATCACGAGCGCTAGAAACTTAACTTTTTTAACACAGTAAATATGGAAAGCATTGGGATTTTGTGAGATTCTGTAGGGAGAGTAACACAGGGAAAAGCCTGAGTCTCCATCTTCTGGTTGTGGTTGGAACTCTGACTGCAGTTGATACAGCTAAAGATCTCACATAAGTTAGAAAAAGAGAGAGAGAGAGAGAGAGAGAGAGAGAGATGGAGTGGCAAGCAGTAAGCCAGTTGTGCTGCCTACGAGAAAATTAGTGTGGAGATGTAAAGAAAAGAGTCAGGCATGGACTTTGAAGGGTTAAATGGACTGAGAGGAAGGAAAGGGTATATTCAAATAGATATGGGTATTATCACATGAGCCCTGTTCTCATTGCAATCACGCTAATTAACAAAAAAGCAAATATACCAGTTTGAGAGCAGCTATTATCGCACATCTTCACAATAGCATAACTGGGCCTGCTGTTGCCATTGCACTTGCTTGCAGACTCCCCCTCAACCCAGCCTCACAAGCCTATGCTCCATACACTATACCTATTAGTTCATTTTATTTTATTTTTACTTTTTTAATGCAGTTCTGCAGTTCTACTAATATGATTTAAGTTTGTTTTTTTAAAGAAAAGAAGTACAAAAGTAAATGAATAAAGGGAGTCAGGCTGCTTGAAAATAGCAAGGAAGGGACTGGGGGAGAGGTGAAAATGTAACATCGTGTGACTGCCAACATTGCCACTGCTGCATCAGCAACCTTTCACACTTGAGGGGAACTGGGACTGCCATGTGACTGGATGCTATTGACAGGTTTCCCTCTGTCAATGAAAAAGAATGCCCTAACCACACTTGGCAAACACAGATGAGGACTCAGAGTGGTTAAAACGTAATTCCTACTCCACCTCAAATAGAAAACGATGGCTGACATAAGCTTTGAGAACAGGCTTATAAACATCAGAGGTCAATCTAAAGGTCAGATTCCATGAGGTGAATTATGACCATTTCTTAAAGGGCTTGCACACATGGGGTATTGCTGTTGGGTCTCACCATTGCTCCACATATGAAACACAATGCACCAAAGAAGACACCCAACATGCCCCTGTGCCTTTTCACACCAGGGGAAAATTGACATTGGTAAGAAGCTTTCTTTCAAGGATGTCTGTTTAGCATTGCTGAACTTCTCAC
>NW_024830349.1:0-837 GCF_019175285.1 Sceloporus undulatus
CAGAGATGGCTCTGAGGCCACAATAGACTGCAATTCCCAGGATTCCCCAGCACTGAGCAGTCTCAAACTGGACCATTTCCTCAGTGTGGATGCACCTGGGGAGGCATTCTGGGCACTGCAGTTCAACTACGTTTGGAGGGTTATGGGACTCCCTGTCAGAGATAGCTCTGCGGCCACAGTGTACTACAATTCCCAGCATTCCCAGCACTAACCCAGGACAGTTAAGTCACTCTCAAACTGGATTCTTTCCTCAGTGTGGATGCAGCTTTGGTGAGGAAGTCTGGGCATTTCAGTCCAGCATTGTTTTATTTCTGCAGTGTATTTTGGACCAGAGACAAGGTGACCAGGCCTCCTCCTCCTTTTCCAGGACATGTCCTCTTCTGTCACATTTCAAAAGGTCCTCCATTTGGATCATGGCTAAGAAACATGCATTTATATTAACATTTTTAAAAAAGCATCAATTTTTTTCGCGTGTCCTCCATTTATTGAAACTGTGTCCTACATTTGAAAATGTCATCCTACATTTGTCCTAAATTTGTCCCGGTTTGGAGGTCCTGACTTATGGCAACCCTATACATGCCCCCCATTTATTCTTCTCCCCCCAGGGACGTAGCCAGGATTTTGAGAAGGGGGGGGGTCCAGACTAAGTGCCACCATTTTGAAGGGCTGAAAGCCCCCCCCCCCCCAGACACCGAAAGAGTGTTAAGCCTTTACTTCAGGAAGAGAAAAGAGGGGAAGAAGGGGAGGGGGCTGCTCCACTTCCGTGCCTTTGCCAAATGCTCCTCAGGTACATTCAAGGGAAAGGAGAGGCAAGAGAGCTGTCTTTTGTGGGAAGGA
>NW_024830349.1:937-1408 GCF_019175285.1 Sceloporus undulatus
CAGAGATGGCTCTGAGGCCACAATAGACTGCAATTCCCAGGATTCCCCAGCACTGAGCAGTCTCAAACTGGACCATTTCCTCAGTGTGGATGCACCTGGGGAGGCATTCTGGGCACTGCAGTTCAACTACGTTTGGAGGGTTATGGGACTCCCTGTCAGAGATAGCTCTGCGGCCACAGTGTACTACAATTCCCAGCATTCCCAGCACTAACCCAGGACAGTTAAGTCACTCTCAAACTGGATTCTTTCCTCAGTGTGGATGCAGCTTTGGTGAGGAAGTCTGGGCATTTCAGTCCAGCATTGTTTTATTTCTGCAGTGTATTTTGGACCAGAGACAAGGTGACCAGGCCTCCTCCTCCTTTTCCAGGACATGTCCTCTTCTGTCACATTTCAAAAGGTCCTCCATTTGGATCATGGCTAAGAAACATGCATTTATATTAACATTTTTAAAAAAGCATCAATTTTTTTCGC
>NW_024830350.1:0-1408 GCF_019175285.1 Sceloporus undulatus
ATCTACTAAGGCGACTATAGCATTCTTGACTCCGTATCCCGTCTTGAAGCCAGTTTGAAATGGGTCTAGATAATCTGATTCTTCCAAGAATGCTTGGAGTTGAAAAGCAACTTCCTTCTCAGTCATCTTGCTTAGAAATGGAAGATGGATCTGTAATTGTTCGTGTCCAAGGGATCTAGGGAGGGCTTTTTCAGAAGATGCTGAACCACCGCTTCTTTTAAGCAAGATGGAAAATATCCCTCCCTAAGAGATGCATCTATGATACATCTCAGGTGAGTCCTAAGTGCATCTCCTCTTTGGAAGACTAGCCATGAAGGGCAAGGGTTGAGAGGGCAAGTTGTCTTCTTCACACTTCCAAGGAGCTTCTCCACATCCTCAGTACTTACAGATTCAAATGAATCCAGTATGATCTTATTCACTGAATTACTGGACACCTCACCTATAGCCTCTATAATAATGTCGGCCTCTGGAAGAAGGGAAGGAGTACGCCCTTTCTTCCTTCCTTCCTTCCTTCCTTCCTTCTGGAATGGAGCCCAAGCTGCGGAACTTTGCTTCTGCTTTTCTTATGGCTGGAAATGGAGCTGAGGACTGAGAAGAAAGTGTCAATTTTGTGCAAATGCAAAACTTCTGTGCATCAAAGAGTCCAGTGTGTTGAAATAGCAAAGAACTTTATTGAGAAGACATAGAAATTCAGTGGTTAAGCCAGAACTGCCCACTCCAAGCCAAACTATACATTAAAACCCAAAACCTAAAACCCCACCCTCATCCCAACCTAGCCCCCACCTCCAATTCCTACAGTCTATGTCCCACAGGTAACAAGACCCCCTTTGCCACCCCCAGAAACTAACCCCCTTCCTGTTAATATCATTCCCATAACTATTTGAGCCAGCTGCAACAAATCCTACTCCTCTATTTCGCTAACCTATACTACAATCTCCAGTCAAATATATAAACTATGATCTATACTAACAGCAATGAAAACCTAAACTTAACAAAATATAACTTTAAAACATAAACAGACTTATCCACAGACAAACCACAGACATATGGATAGACAACCCTTAGAAACAAAACCATAAGGGCCTTTTCACTGCTGGATTGAAAATATATGTTCTATATTAATTCTTGAAAAAATAAAGTTAGTTCACTTCTGGGATTTGTATGGCTTCTCTCCTGTGTGGACTCTCTGATGCGTCACTAGGTTTGACTTCTGAGCAAAACACTGTCCACAATGCTGGCATTTGTATGGCTTCTCTCCTGTGTGGACTCTCTGATGTGTCACTAGGTATGACTTCAAAGAAAAACACCTTGCACTCCCAGAATTACACAGAACCATGTAAGGACACGCAGTCCACACATGAGGTCTTTCTTGGCACCACTGACACCTTGCACTCCCAGAATTCCACAA
>NW_024830351.1:0-1408 GCF_019175285.1 Sceloporus undulatus
TGACCCTGTTGGTACTTTTGGACCTCTCAGCAGCCTTCAATACCATTGACCATGGTATCCTTCTGGAATGCTTGAGTGAACTGGGTGCTTGAGTCAGGGGCACTGCCCTGTAGTGGTTCCAATTCTATCTCTCAGGCAGGTTCCAGATGGTGATGCTTATGGACAGCTGCTCCTCTAAGAGGGAGCTTAAATCTGGTGTCCCTCAAGGCACCATTTTGTCCCCAATGCTATTTAATATTTACATGAAGCCGCTGGGTGAGATCATCTGAAGACATGGAGCAGAGTGTTAACAGTAGGCTGATGACACCCAGATATATTTCTCCATGCCTTACACTGCTGCAGTGACTAAGAATGGCATTTCTCCTCTGAATTAATGCCTTAAAGCGGTAATGAAGTGGATGAGGGGAAAAACAGATAAAAACTGAATCAAGACAAGACGGAGGTACTCGTTATAGGGATCCCTAATCTGAGTATGGAGATATATCAACCGGTCCTGGATGGGGTCACACTTGCCCTAAAATACTGTGTTTACAGCTTGGAAGTACTCCTGGATTCATAGCTCCAGTTGTCAGCCCAGATAGATGTGACAGCCAGGAGTGTTTATTATCAGCTTGATCTGATATGTCAGATGAGACCCTTCCTGGAACGGGGGGGGGGGGGGGGTACCAGCATGGTGGTACACATGCTGGTAACCTCACAACTTGACTTCTTTAATTTGCATTACATGGGGCTACCCTTGTGCTTAGTTCTGAAACTTCAACTAATTCAAAACATGGCAGCCAGATTGGTTCCCGGAAAATCTAGGGGTGACCATGTAACACCAATAGTAAAATCTTCTCACTGGCTACCTATTAGTTTTCTGGCATAGTACAAGGTATTGGTAAGAACTTTTAAAGCCTTTTGTGGCCTGGGTCCAGCTTATCTGCAGGAGCGCCTTCTTTCATTCAATCCACCCCACACACTCAGGTCCTCTGGGAAAAACCTACTGCAGCCAGTGAAGACAAGGCTGGCTGCAGTTATCCAGAAGACGTTTTCATCTGCCACTCCAAGGTTATGGAATTTCCTGCTGGAAGAGATCCAATATATTACCAATCTTGGCAGCTTTATAAAGGCTGTCGAGAGGGATCTCTGGCAGGCCTTCCCTGATTGATCATCCTAGTTCTACTGATATGGATTGCCCTATGACTGCCCCAAGATATCTCACTTCAATTATGTCTAATTTTAAGGGTTTTAATCACATTTTATAATATTGTTTAGTTTTAAGGGAAAGGATAAGGGGATTTTGTAATTTTATTTATGTGTGTATTTATGTATTTCATTTATGGACTTTTTATTGTTGTAACCCACCTCAATCCCTCTGGAGAGGCAGGATGTAAACAAAATTTATTATTATTATTATTATTATTAT
>NW_024830352.1:0-1408 GCF_019175285.1 Sceloporus undulatus
ACCAAACACTAGTTTTGCAGTCTGATTAGCAACCTATTTTGTTTTTATTTGCACTACATAAAAGTATTTGAAAAAGTAGAGGCAGAAATATGGAAGAAGATAATAGGAGGTGGGAGTGTATGGGAAGCTTTGGCCTTGATAGTTATGGCTGTATTGTGCTGCTTTTTTTTTTTCTGGGGGGGGGGGATGCTGCTGCACAGAATATCTATACCTCATATCCCCCGGGAACTTTTTAGTCTCCCCATTTCTGCTGCAAGGATAGCAATTGGTCCTGGCGGTGGACTTTTGCTTCCAGAAGATCTAACATTTCATTTTGCTGGTTCCACGCACCCCAAAGAAAAGGAGCAATAATTTCAGTTCATGATCCCTGTGGTCCAGGCAATTGGCCGCATTGTCTTTGTGGCCAAGCTCAGAGCCTAACCCTGCAGTCCTATATACCACTGAGTTCAATGGAGATGCTATTTCATTTATAAGTTTGTATGGGTGAGTGGTAGTTTCTGACTCAGGGGAGCATTAAATCCACTCCAAGCATGTTACTGAATTCTCTTCTCCCCAATAAATTCAATGTCTTGGATTGTCAAGATGAAAACCAACATGGTTCAATGTCCCACTCAGATGGAAGCCACTAAGGGGGTTAGACACAATGGGACACAGACCTTTGTCTTTTGTGAGAGCCGTGAAATGAATTTTACAAGGCAGGTCAGGTTTATTTAACTAAAACCTTTCTCCTGG
The DNA here is from genome assembly GCF_019175285.1 of Sceloporus undulatus. NCBI lineage: Eukaryota > Metazoa > Chordata > Lepidosauria > Squamata > Phrynosomatidae > Sceloporus > Sceloporus undulatus. The sequence goes on from NW_024830352.1 coordinate 733, forward strand.
AAAAAAATAATATAGCAAGTGAATTCCTTACAAAAATAAACACAGAACTAGGTAACAGATAGAAGGGGAAATCTGAGTACTTAACCTTTTTGTTGGAGATTTGGAATATCTGCATTGCATATATAACCAAAAATAGACACACTTCCCTTTAAACCTCCTGCATCTATTTATAAAAAGGGACACCGGTTCAAATGATTTGTCTTGCTGGGTTTTGCAATTTTACATGATTTGGAGATCATTGTTGAAACTCACTTGTTTGTTTCTTGCATCATTTCCTCTATGTGACTATTACTTCTCATTGTTATATTTATTAATATAGAATGAGCGAGAGAAAAAACTGTGCAATCACAGACCATGTTCTGTGGAGTTCCTACTACAAAAGAACAACCAGTAATACCATAATCCCCATGTGAACTATATGAGTCACGTACAACCTGCCCCTAGAAAACAATGTTCACATCAAATTCAGAATCTCGCCTTCCAACCCTTGCTTGCCTTGCTCTGGTAGGGGATTTAAAAAAAAAAGATGTGGGGTTTTATTTTGTTTTTGTGTATTGTCCCATTACTCCTGAATTTGGTCAAGAAAAAGAAGTAGAAAAAGGAGTGTGTGAAAAATAAAAGGAGAGGTCAGTTGTGCCAAAAACCCAATAGAGAAGCCAAGAGGTGCTGGAGCAGG
>NW_024830353.1:0-1408 GCF_019175285.1 Sceloporus undulatus
GGGAGAGGGCCCGCTTTCAGACCGTTGGGAGCCTATTTCAGCCCGGAGGCGAAGGCGGAGCGGCCGAGGACACAGAAGCACCTCACCGCCGCCTCAGTTCCGCCACCAACTTGGTCCTGTGTTCGAAATTTCCCTCATCGGCCTCGTCGGGGCATCCCATTGGCTGAGAGCAGCACTGCGCCCTTGATTGACTGTCCAGCCAGCCAGTGAGGAGAAGAGGCGCGAGTGAAAGAAAAACGAAGAAAGCGTTCCCGCCCCCTCTGCCCTTGGTCCCGCCTACAGCTTCTATTGGCTCGAAGGAGCTGTTGATTGACAGGCTTTCAGCCACAAATCCCTGCTGGGGAAACAATCCAGTTTGAGAGCGCTTTCGCTGCCATGGCTCAGTCCTAGGGAACCCTGGGAATTGTAGTTTATTGTGGCCCAGAGCTACCTCAGGCAGAGAAGGCTCAATGCCTCACAAAACTACAGTCCCCACAGTTCGTTGGCACTGAACCAAGGCAGTTAAGGCGGGCTGAAAGTGGATTGTTTCTCCAGTGTGGAGGCAAGCCTGGCTCCCCCTGCTCTCCGCAAAAGGCAGGACCTTCCTATGTTGGCCAACCATAAAGGTGGCTTTGGTTGCATCCGCACTGGAAAAATAACCTGGTTTGGCAGCGCTTTAACTGCCTTGACTCAAGGCTATGGAATTCTGGGAGTTGGAGTTTGTTGTGGGCCCAGAGCGGAGATCCCAAGGGCCCTGATCCAATCCAACCCCATTCTGCCATGCAGGAACTCTCAATCAAAGCATCCCCATTGACAGAGGTCCAAGAGTGCTGGGAGGGAGTGCCAGTCCTCCTTCAGACTCTGAGACCCAGGGGGGCCCGCAGACCTTGCAGTGTCCCCCTTCCAAAGCTGGGGGATGATGGGAGCTGCAGTCCACCCAGAAAAGAGAAGAGCAGTGATTATGATTTCTGGCATCACATATTTTGCATGAAGTTAAACTTCATTGCACTTTTTCATTTCTAGACCCATTTCCTACCATTTCCACTTTGTTATGTTTAAAGCACTAAGGTTTCCCCCTCTGTCCCTTTATCTTTGCACTCTAATAATTATCTCAATTAATCCTTTTAAAAGCAATCAAGAAAGTGGGAAGGGAGAAATGGAGGGTTTGCAAGCTGAGGACGAAGGAGGAAAAAGAAAGGGATACAGTATTATTAAAAGCAGCTGAGAAAGTGGGAGGTTTTGGAACGTTTGAAGAGAAAACACAGCCAAGTGCATGAACACACAAGTTACTACTTAACATAACGGTTTATTATTATGATTATTATTATAAAATTCATTAAAACAAAGTTTCAGTAGTAACTGCTATAATAAATAATAATAATAATAATAAAAGTTTTATTTTTATACCGCCCTTCCACTGATCAGGGCG